>NC_135488.1:34246852-34404720 GCF_052094955.1 Ictidomys tridecemlineatus | reverse complement strand
AGAGAGAGAGAGAGAGAGAGAGAGAGAGAGAGAGAGAGAGAGAGAAAGAAGAAGAAGAAAGAGGAGGAGGAGGACGAGGAGGAGGAGGACGAGGAGGAGGAGGACAAGGATGAGGAGGACGAGGAGAAGGAGGACATGGAGGAGGAGAAGGAGAAGTAGAAAAATGAAAATAAGTTGAAGGAGGAGACCATGAATAAGAAGGTCAAGATGACTTTAAGAAGAAGCATGAGGAGAAGATGAAGAAGAACAAGAACAAGAAGGAGAAACACAAGCCGAACAAGAAGTATAACAATAAATTGATTAAAAATGTGAATGAGAATTATACTCATGAGGAGAAAATGCAGAAGTGGGGAACTCAAGAGAAATATATATCTCTGGATGGCACAGCCCTGCTGTGGACATCCTCCACCTACGCTCAACACACCTCCAAACCATACCCCTCCAATTAGTGTAGCCCTGTATGAGTGGATGAATCCACTGGCAAGGTGGAGGCACCCACCATCAAGTGCTTTTCCATAAACCGACCTGTGATCATTGCTGCAGTGGGGAGAAAAATTTGAACACATGAGTCTTTGGGGACCAATCCAGATACAAACTCTAGCTGTTTGTCTTTGGTGGGTCCAACGTGAACTAAGAAGGTCTGGGGTACAAGGGGCTATTTCCTTGAAAGGTGTTCCTGTAGGGGACCTCCTGTGCATAGAGGGTCCTCAGGGAGGAATCAGTGGGGAGTCTTTGGTGCAACAGTAGCTGGATTCGGGGGCTCTCAGGTCTGTGTGTGAGACCTGAGCTGGCAGAGGCTCTCAGTTGTGGGGGATGTTGGGTAGTGTATTACTTGAGTGTCACCTACCACGCCTCTGCCCCTGCCTCTCCAGAGCTGAGGATCCCTGCAGATGGAAACGTATATTACGCCCTGGATGGCAGAGTGGATTATAACTTTCTTCTTTGGGAAACAGCTGCCAGCAAGTTGTTTAAAGTCAAGCCAAAGGAGGTAAACAGCCACCTTCTTCAGTCTTTACTCCTGGTGCCACTCCACATCCTCCAAGGGGACAAGAACCTCAGGTTCTGGATGGATGTTGTAGAATGCCCACAGGGCCAATGCCAGGCTGGGTGGGGTGCAGGTGCTGGGCTTTGCTGATGTTGTCATCCCCCACAGTTCTTGGAGCCTTCTGTGGCAGTGGCATCCAGGATCCCAGCAGCTGTGAGCAGCAGCTCTGCGGTGGCTGCAGGACCATTGCCCCAGGCCACCCAAACCAATGAGTGGTGCATGAGAAAAGTCACCAGTAGCAGCTCCTCACTGCTTCACTCCAGCGAGCAGGTGGAAGACAGCCGCTTTGTCCACGTCCTCCTAGAGGGACAGAGCCTGAGGGAGACAAAGCGCATCCTGGTAAGCCCGACAGCAGGGCTGCCTCCTGGGTGTCCCCACAGTGGAAGGCAGGAGACACAGCTAACCCTGGGGCTGTGGTGGGAAATTAAGAAGAGAGAGGTCAGTCTTAAGGGCTTGACCTGAGTGGGGAGAGCCTCAGCATGCCCAGCTGCAGCGGTGAGTGGGCCTGTGTATTGTGGGTTTGGCAGGCCAGAAGTGCAGACGGAAGTGCTGTGGACAGATGAAGGCAGAGATATGTCCAGGGTGCAGGCTGCAGTGCCTAGAACTTGGTATTCTCAATGAGTGAGGTTGGAGCAGCGGAGCTGGCAGTGACTTGTCACATGTGTAGGAGGGGGTGTGTTCCTGGTGGCAGGGAAGAGAACCTCCTTAGCATGACTAGGTGTGAAAATTTGGGGTCGGGATCACCTGGGGGGTCATGCCAAACTTCGGAATGTCAGTCTTTGCATGTATGTAAATACGGAGCTAAAGGGGTTCTTGGCAGAATTTCTATGGATGTGCAGTAGACACGCTAATGCTGCAGGTGTCCAGCTGCAGAGGAGACATGTTCAGTGACTGCCAGTGCTGAATCAAGTACATCATTAGAACCAGACCCGCACCGAGCTTCCAGAGCCCAGGGCCTCTCCAGGCTATCATGAAGCACTCAAGTGCACACTCTTGTATCTGAGTCTGTTTTGTGTAGTGGCAGTCAGGACCAAAATTTTCAGTGCATCTGCCTCTTCCACCCACAAAGGCAGCCTGCATCCCAGAGCACACTTGGTGCGCAGATCCCTGGCCCATTGCTGTCATCTCAGTGAGATGAGAGTGTGTCTGTGCATAGGCAGTTTGGTCCTTTGACCTGAGTGGAATGTGGCTCCCCAGGGGGAGGGGAGATGGCAGGTACAGGCAGATATTTGTACCAGGATTGTTCTAGTAGCACGTTGCAAGAACCCAGGCGGTATATGGAGGCCACACTCAGGTAGCAGGATAACAAGATTGTGCCCTTGTATATGTAGCTAACATTTCTCCTGAATGTTTGACCACAGTCTTCTGGGTAGCTCCTCTAAAAGCCATTCTCTGATGACATTTGTCCCACCCTGATCTAGGTGACGTGTCAGGAGAGGGTGACAAGCCTCATCCGCAGGGCCTTGGACCAAAATTTGTTGCAGCATGAGGATGTGGACAACTTTGAGCTGCTGAGAATGATGTCTCTGCATGACAGTAAGTAGGACAATCAGACAGTGGGGAGACATGATCCACAGTGGGCTCAGGATAACTCACAGCCAAGAGAAAGTGGGCCTTGGCCCTAAAATAGCCAGAGTGTGGTGGGCCTGGTGCAGGAAACCAAGTGCAGTGATGGGCGTGTCCAGTGTGGACGAGTTCAATGAGGCCCCAGGCGGCTGCTGGACCTCTCTAAATGTGTTCTCCCCTGGACCTGGTCTGGCAATGCAAAGCTAATATCGATGAGGGCAAGGCAGAGAGAGGCTCAATCTATCATCAGTTTGGTTTATGGCTCACTGATAAGGATGCCTTCAAATGAAGAGGAGCAGAGCATGGGTCCTGATTGGATCAGCATTGCTATGGACGGAAGCCGCACAGGTCCCAATCCATGGCCAGGATATGAGAAGTCCTGCCTACTCAAGAATGTCAGGATTGCAGCAACTGGGAACAGGACTCAGTGAAGAGGAAGTCAAGGCCAGGGGACAGCCTGTTTGGGTTCTTTTTGGAACAATTCCAAGTCCTCTGTGCCTGGGTGCCCATCTCCTGAAGATATCAGAATGGCCAGGTTATTATTCCTTCCAGCAACAAAGAAGGGCATCTGAAGAACAGAGGCCACAATGCTGAGCTGTCCACAATGCCAGTGCTCTTTCCTTTCTTGTGAGCCCGACACTCCTAGCCTCCACCATCCCAGCCTGTCCACAGTAGAACCCACCATCTGTCGGTCACGTAAGTGAGTTTTCCCATTTTCACACACTGCCTCATTTGAGTTGGCTCTGTCTCACACATGAGGAAGACTGAGGTGCAAGGAGCTGGGCAAGGGGCAGTGTCTGCGAATCTCAGGGACTTGGGAGGCAGTGCAGGGGGAAGGGGATTTCCAAACAGCCTCAGAAACTTAGGGAGACCCTGTACCCAAGTCAAAAGGCCTGGGAATGGTCTCAGTGCTTAAGTGCCTCTGGCTTTATCCCTAGTAAAAAAATAAGCCAGTCAAAAGGAATTACCAAACCGAGAATCTACAAAGGTGATTTCAGAAACAGACTTTCAACCCAAGCATCAGTTGAGAGCAGGCTCCAGACCAGGGGAGGTTTGTGTGTAACAGACGTCAAAAGGGAGGACTACGGGGGGCCTGGAACCCACTAGGTGTGATGGCATCTATGCCTTATGGCAGGAGGGTGGCAGTGATGCCGGCCCTCTCCTAGATTTTGGAAACCTTGTTTTCATTGGGGAAGCTTTATGGAGGTGGAATCTATTTTAGCAATCCTGGTCCAGATGAGGTGCTGACTACCACAGGTAGAAGCCTATCCAGAATGCGGTGTCTGTTATTCAGTCTTTCCTGACTGTGACAATGACCAAGAAAGGAAGTCACTTGTCTTTGGTCTTGGTTTCACTCCTGGCCATTGATTGAGAACTGATTTCATCTTGGACTACTGAACAGAGGCTGCATCTGGGCAGAAGAGTGTGATAGATTTGAACTCCTCAGGACGCCCCACCATTGCCAGAGAAAGAAGGAGAAGGAGGAGGAGGAGAAAGAGACACTCCTGAGTGGGGAGAGGATCACACGATAAAGAGCAGGAGGCAGAAGAAGAAAAAGAAGGAGGTGAACAGAAGGAAGGGTGGAGGGAGATACACAAGAAGAAGAACAAGAAGGAATCATGTAAGAACAGGAAAAAGACCCAGAAAGAACTACAAGAAGATGCAGGACAGAAAGAAGAGCCAGAAGTAGAACAAGAACCAGAATAAAAGTACCAAGCAGACAGCTCCTGATGAGAAACAAGGGGAAGGAGAGCGATCCTAGAAAACAATAGAGTTCTCCAGGGCACCACCCTGCTCAAGTCCTCCCATGTCCATGCCCAACACACCTCTGATGGATACCACCTCCCCTCCGTGTATTCATCCATGAGTGGATTCATCCAGGGCAAGGGGATGAATTCCCCCACCATCCAACGCTTCCCTGAATGCCCATGTGTGAGCATGGCTGCCCTGGGGAGAAAGGCCTAAGCACAGGAGCCTTTGCCAATCCTGATGCAGATCCTGGCAGTGTCCCTTTGGCAGATCCAACCTGCACTGAGAAGTTCTGGGCCCAAGGTGCTGTTTCCATTGCCAGGTGCTCTTTTGGTTTAGAATCCTGTACATCATCTTCTCCAGGGAAGAATCACTGAGGGAGTCTTTGGTGGCACTGTAGCTGGATAGGAGGGCTCTCAATTCTGGTGCAGGCTCGCCCTGGCGGAGACTCTCAGGGGTTGTGGGTGTTTTGTGGTCTAATCCTTGAGTGCCACCTAACAATTCTCTCCACTTTGCTCTGCAGAAATCAAGGTCCCTGACCACTCACTGATGTATCTGTCCATGAATCCACAAATCAAATATTATTTCATCGTGAGGAAACGCCGCGAGGTCAAGGGAAAGGAGGTAAACCCCTACCTTATTCAAGCTGTACTTGTGCTGCCATTCCACTCCCACCTGGGGAAATGAGAAGCCTGAGCACCTGGACATATGTGCTAGAAGCCCATAGAGCCAACTGACAGGCTGGGGTGGCTTTCTGTTTCTGGGTTTGCTGATGTTCCATCCCCCACAGTTCTCAGAATCAACCTGCAAGTCCTCCAGGCCGCTTTCCCACAAGCAGGTGGGAGACACCTGCTTAATTCGTGTCCACTTAGAAACACAAAGTCCAAAGATGGCCAAGACTGTTTTGGTAAGCCTGGGAGCAGGGGTGTCCCCTGGTGCTTACACCTGGGTGGGGAGCAGACACTGGTCCAATACCATGAACTACTCATGCCCTCTTGAATTTGGAGCTTCTGGATGATCAGGAGGATAGATGGGAATCAAGAAGGAAGAGGTCAGTGTGAAGGGCTGGAGCTGAGATGAGGGAGAGCAGCAGCTTGTCCACCGCCATGTCTGAGGGAGTCTGTGTGTCAGGTGGCAGCATGCAGTCCAGAAGGGCAGAGGCAGGTATGGGTGACAGATGAGAACAGGCCAGGACCTAGGTTGCAGGTTCCTCTGTATGGGATGCTGGCCTCTATGGAGCAGGACACCAGTATGAGGTTCTGCATGTTCCTTGAACAGGGAGCTGAGAGGGTCTCTCTGCAGAGTCAGTATGGATGTGGAGCAAGCACACTAAATGTCCAGGTAACCCAATGACCACCCTTGGCGGAACAGGTGCCCTCGTACACCCCAGCCAGCACTGAGCCTCTGGAGGCCAGGAGCTCTCATGGCTATCTTTCGTCACTCCTGTGTGTGGTCATGTTCCTGGGTCTGATTTGGGCCCTGGCAATCCAGACCAAAGCCTCTAGGTTTTGTGCCTAGGCCATTCCCAATGCCGCCTGCATCCTCGGGCAGACCTAGGATCTTGGAGGCTATTGTCCCATTCCTCCCAACTTGTGGGATGAGATTGCATCTGTATGCAGGTAGTGGGGTCCTTTCACTTGGAGAGAAGTGCAGCTCCACAAAGAGCAATGGCAGGTCCAGGAAGTCCTATGTACAAGGATTGGGCTAGTAGCCTATGGGAAGAGCCCACGCGATGAGCAGGAGGTCAGCCTCAGGTAGTAGGGTCATGGATGTTGCCCTTGTATTTAGAGTGGAGGTGCCTCCAGAATGCCCCTGCCCACTGTCCTTGAGTAGTCACTTCAAGGCCCATTTCCTGAAGGCCTCTCTTCCATGCTGCTCCAGGTGACCTGCCACGATCGGGCTCCTGTCGTCATCCGCAGGGCCCTCGAGCTACACTTGCTTACTCAGGAGAAGCCGGAGGAATATGAGCTGGGCCAAATCATCTCTCACCGTCAGAGTAAGTGGGACAATCAGATGACAGAGAGCAAGGGTCAGGATGTGGACTCAGGTCAACTCTTAGCACCAAAGAGCAGTCTCTGACCCCCAAGAACACTCCAACAGGGTGTGTTGGGCTCGTGCACAAAGCCAACTGCACTTCTGCTGGTGTAAGCTCTCCAGGTGTTTTGGTATACCCCAGTGGCTAGTGCGGCTCCCCACCAGGTGCCCTGCCCAGGACATGAAGATGCATGCAAAGCTGACATCATTGAGGAGTGAGGAGGAAAGCCTCTTTCCAGGAGCAGTATGGTTCTGTGGTCTGAGATAGGAGTGGTTTCAGAGGAACATGGGAATGCATGGGCTAAAGATGGAACTGGCATTTTGTGGACTGAAGCAGTAGGATTGAAAGCCTTCTGTGTGACCAGAAAACCACTGCCTGGGCAGAGCATTGCCAAGATTCTAGCAAGCAGTAACAGGATGAAATTGGGAAGAAAACACAGCCTGGGAGACAGCTTGAATCATCTGTTTTTGCATCAATTCCATGGTCTTCCGCACCTGAGTCCACTAGCCAAGGAGTGATCCCAATAGCCAGGTTATGATCCCTAACTAGAGTCAGATGAGGGCTTCCTGAGCACGTAGCCACAGAGCTCATCTGATAATAATGTCAGCGCTTTTTCATTGGTTGGTTGGTTGGTTGGATTTTATGAGCCAAACACCTCAGCAGCCATTATCCCAGCCTATGTACGCTGAAGACCACCATCCCAATGAGTTCTAGGATCACTTGTCTCCTATCTTAACCTTCTGTTAGGTTAGTAGAGTCTATGGAAGAGGAAGTCTGTCTGGGGCCTTGGTAGCCTAAGAAATTCATAGCAGAGATCCCCACATCCAACCCAGAAGGGATAGAGAACAGGCTCTAGGTTAGAGGAGGGCGACAGGAAAGAGGTGTTCAGAGGAAGAAGAAGCTGGCTGTTGTATTCCCCCACTCGGGGTCATGGCACCACTGGGCCATACACCATGTCGGAGGGAAGCAGTCCCTTTGCTGGTCTTTGGAATCATTGTTCTCAGGAGGGCAGCATTTGGAATGTGGCCTCCATTCTCAGAAGCCTGGTTCACATGGAAGCAGGCTCCACCAACGCAGAAGCGTGGCTCTAATGTGGTATCCGTGCTGGTCAGCCTGTCCTCACCGTGGCCATACTTGAGAATCCTAGGCCTTTTCTCTGGGTTTCACAACTTTCTCTTTGGTTGTGCACTGAGGCTGTCCATAAAGCTCTAGTGTGTGGCAGTGGAGAGCTCCTCAGCCCTTGCCACAAAGGCATAGACTGGGAGAGAGAGAACAAGGCTGGGAGAGAGGGAGAGAGAGAAAGACGGAGAGGAGAAGGAGGACCTCTACTTGGAGAATGAGGATTCAGTGGAGCCAACAGGGACAAGGTACTGTTGCCCAGGGCGCACTCCTGTTTAGGTCTTCCTCCAAGCATGCTCAACCTTTCTTCCAGTCCCTCCCACCTCCCAGTAGTGTATTCATCTTGAATGAGAATTTCATGTTGACATCAGAGCACTCACCATCCAATGCTTCCTTCCAAACCCACCTGTGAAGATGGCTCATGTGGGGTCTGAATCTTCGGCACTTTTGTGGGAGATTTCAGATGCAAACCCTAGTGGTGTGCTTTGGCAGACGCAAGAGGACCTGGGATGTTTTGGAGTCCAAAGCCTTTGGTAGGAACAGACATTAGGTCTGTTGAAGTGCTCTGCCTAGTTCTTCCTCAGGGAGGACTGTGGAGGCTGTCTTGTTGGTATTGGTGCTGAATTGGAGAGCTCTCAGGTGTGTGGCTCAGTTCGTTTCTGGCACAGGCTCTCAGATGTTGGGGTGTCCCAGGGAGCACCTCCTGAGCCACCTTATTTTGTACACCCCTCTCTCCCCAGAGCTGAGGATTCCAGCGCAGGCCAACGTATTTTACGCAAAGAACCTTCACACAAAACCCAACTTCGTGCTGAGGAAAAGGAGCCTCTCCCAAAAGAATGATGAGTGGATCCAGCCTCAACCTCCCTCTAGTCCTGCAAAGAAGGCTCCAGCCCTCCTGAGGATGCTTGCAAAACCATTCTGCTGCTGTGTGCCTGGGCGGGGCTGAGGCAGCCCAGGAATATTTACATTGATTACTATTTGCTTCAAAGTTTGAATCTATAGTTTGCCATTGTCTTTGACCTTGTTTAGTAACACAGTTGTTACTCTATCCTGTATTTGTTGTTCCCATTAATATATTATTATTTTAAAATATATATGTTTTTGTTACCTGATCTACTGTGATGATTTGTTACCTGATCTACTGTGATGGTTTTGATCAAAATTGTGCATTTGATGATAATGAATGCCATGCATTTAGGAACCTGTAGACTCTAGACAATGAATGAATGTCTACTGTTGCATGGACTGGTCTGCAGAGTCCTGTAGCATTTGAGCTTGTGTGAGGGCTTCATAGGGCTTGCAAAAAGTCCAGGTCAGATGGTCCTGCATGAAGCTTAGCTCCTAGTGGTCTCCTCTACAGCATAAGGGCCAAGGAGAAAGCCACTTCCACACAGAAGATGGGAAGCTACCTTATGAAGGTGATCGTAGGTGTGGGACCCTCTTGCTAGGACCCTTTTTCTATTGGGCCAAAACTGTGCTCTGAATGTGATTGCTGAGAAGAGCTTGGAATTTCCTGATTGAAACAGTTCATGCAAGCTGCTTCCACTTGCAGGAACAAAGTGTGTTCTCGTTGAGCACTTTGGGGTGTCCCAGGTTGCACTAGAGTGTGTCAGAAGCACTTGTAATGATTGGCATTCACGGTTTCACATTGAAGCCTCTGTGCCATCTGTCAACCACTGATGGCTGCAAGTGGGTACCCTGCCTTTCAATGAGTTTTCTGAAAAAGTAGGAGTTTTGAAGAACTGATCTTCTCAGCATTCCCCTTGCCTCCCCAAGTTGGGTGATGTCAATTATACAGGCTTCCTTGGGAGCACACATTTTATATTGAGCTGGAATTGGACTCTGGATGCGATTGCTGAAAATAGCTGGGGAATGGGAGAATGGAAGCTGTTTGCTGCAAGCAGTTTCAATTTGCTTTGTTGATTAACTTTGTTGTAAGTGAGCACATGCTATTTTTTTTTTCCTGTGGACCTAGAAGAATTCAAAACTGCTTCTTACAGGTGACAGGCATGCTTACACATTGAAGCCTCTGTGCCATTGATAAAAAAAAACAGTTCACTCATGTGGGCACCTGCACTTCAAGTGAATGTTGTAAATGAGTGTGACAAATGGATGTCAGTGAGACTTTGGAGAACTGATCTTCTCAGCTGGTCCTCTTTTTCACTGCACGTTGGTGATGCTAGATTCAAGAGATCTCTTTCTGGCACCCTTTGTGTTTCATGCCTGAACTGTGCTCTGAAAGTTCTTGAGGAGAACAGCTTAGAAGTGCAGAAGTGAAGCTGTTTGTTGAAGCAGCTTCAAGTGGCACAAGCTAACTTGTTCTCAGTGAGCACATGGGGATTTTCCCTGGTTGAAGCAGTGTGAATGAGAATGGCTTCTCAGAGCTGGTAGGCATGTTTGCATTTGGCAAACTTTGCCATCTGCCACCCAGAGTTCCTTGCATGAAACTTACATTTCCAGTGTTTTCAGAAAGGTGTGATGAGTGGGTTTCCATGGAATTTTGTGGAATTGATCTTTTCAGGCAGTCCTCATTGCCTTCTCAAAATTGTTGATCCTGGTGCAAGGGCTCTCTTGTCAGCCAACATTGTATTTTGGGCCTGACCTCGGCTCTGAATGTACTTGCTGTACTTCCCATCTTTCCTCTCTCTGGTCCACTCCTCAGATCCCATCCTTCTTTCAATAGGGCCTCATCCAGGAAGCCTGCCCATGTGCCTCCCACTTGATTTCAACTTCTCCAGTGCACTTATTGTCAAAGCAGGGACTCCCAGGAGAGATGGCTCTCCATTCTGCACACTGAAATTTCTCAGCAGGGAGGACTCCTCCATGCTTGGATGGCGGGGCTGCAATCACCTGGAAGGTGGAAATAGGAGGCTGGTGGTGTTCCTAGCCAGGATGCTGGTGACTGGAGTGCATTTAATCTATGGCCCTCAAGGAGGTTTATGCTGCAGATTTGTGTACTTCTGCATCTGTATGCACACAGTTCTTCATGTGGGGAAAAAAGCAATGTTCTCAAAGTTTGCTTTATATTATACTCAACTGGTAATTTACAAACCCCAGTGTCCCATCTTAGCCCAGAGCCTTTCCATCAGCCCAGGGCCAGTGGGTGGTCCAGCGGTCAGTACTATGCACAGCTCCCAGGTGGCTCCAGTGTGTAGCTGAATTTGAGAGCCAGTGTACTGTAGGATTTGCCCTTGAGGTTAGAATTCATTGACTTCCTCTTATGTCATTTCACTGGTTCAGGATATTCCTTGTCTCATGAACTATTCTGTGAAATCTTCAAGTTAGCCATCTCTGGTCATTTCTTCCCTTTGATGGCACCTGGTTCAACAGCTTGTTCTTGGGTGGGGTCGGTCATGGACAGTTTTGTCCCTGGGTCACAGAGAGGGACAGGAAGACCCTAATGTGGAATGGTGGTGTAGAGAGTAAGGGTGGGGCCAGAGCCCACACTGTGGTTAGGGTAGGGAAGGGATCTGAAGAGACTACCTTGAAAGCGAGCTCTGGCTGCAGTTAACCAGGAATCAGGGCCTGGAAATGGAAGCCATGACAGGGCTTCTGACTAGAAAGGACACATCTTTCTGGGCTCAGTTGGAGGTCCATCGAGGCAGAGGAAAAGAGAGAGGATGCAGGAGAGGGGGATGGTCTAGATCACAGAGCAGCTCCGTCATCTTAGAGAATGGATTATTTTCTTCCAGTTGTTGGTAAATGCTAATTCATTCACGTGTTACATTCACATCCACCTCGTCCATTGGAAAGGCTGCTCAACCACCACAGGCAGTGGTATCTTGGTGGATGTGTGCATTCTAAAAGGAGGTGAGGTTGGCACCAATAGAGTGTGTGGGCGCTCAGGCATTGGCAAGCTTGCTTTGGAGAGTGAATCCTCTAAATGTTATTGGGCTGTTTTTGAAAGATCGTGTGGTTTGGCTAGACCTAGAATGCTTCCACACAATTTAGCATGATGTATATTTTAGAGACCATGATCACTGAGGGGCAGGTTGCTGGTGTGAAGCCGTGAGCATTAACATCTATCAAGTTTCTCACCTGGAGTTGGCTTCCTACAACTGGTGACAGTGTTTTGCTCCTACGGAGCAATACTGAACAAGTCTCTGGGCCAGTAATCCATTGCTGAACTCCTTCACCAACAAAAAGACACTGAGTGAAGGTGAGGACCAGAAGAGCCCGGGAACCACCTGACAGCAGCCCTGAAGTCCTGAGCTCTGGCACATCATATGCCAACTCAAATGGGTATCAACCTCTTCCTGGGCTCATTAGAACTGTGTGCTTCAACTTTCAGAAACAAATGCAGAATGACAGAATCTTCTCTGAGGACACTTCTCTAAGTCTTGTTTGCAGCATGTCTTCACTGGAATGAGTAGTCATTTGGCATTCTGTTGTACTTAAAATTTCATGAGATTCTACTCCTACTTGGTAGGTTGAGTGAAAGTGACTCGGCCTGAATGCATTTTACATCCCAAAATATGGCTTGTCTTTTCTCCTAAACCTATCAGGGCAATCAGAGCAGCCAAGGAGTACTATAAATTCAGGCACAAAATGGCCAGATAGACTGGGATCACTGTATATCTTTCTAGAACCTTCTTTCATGCTCTGGCTTCCCTGAGGTAAAATGGAGACTCTGTGATCCAGATTTGTTAGCAAGTAGTTTTCTTGGGAGGTGATGCTAGAAAACTCCAGGTGGGAACAGGAAGTGATTAGGAACTGGAAGACAGGGTGTACCAGCCAGTTGTTGTCACTGAGTGACTAAGCACAGTCCTGATAAGGAGTGCTGGGGTCCATGTAGATCATGCTACTAGTAGAAGCCCTCCTACAGGGTGAGAGAGCTGGGGTGTTCTCCACCCACTCCTGCCAGCCATGGTGGGAAGCTGCTTCTGGCCTTCACTGTAGGCAAATGGGCCATGGTGTTGGGGGCTGGAGGTCAGCTGGGTGTGAAGAAATGGCATAGTGCTGGACAATGTCATCCAGCTTTGAATCCCCAGACTGGGATCTATAGCAGGGCAAGGTCAGAGACTGTGCTCAGTGCAGCGTCTACTTCTCAGCATAGTGCCAGGCACACAACGGAACTTCATCAATACCCGTGGAATGCTCTGACTCGCCCCAGCCCTTCTCTAGGCCTCTCAGCTGGGCTCTCTCTGCTGGTCCTGTCTGTTCTAGTATATTCAGCTCTTGCTTCTTCGTAATTCGCTTTCCTGAATTGTGTCCTCTTTCTCCACACTCCTTTGGTCACTCTTTCTCCACACTCTTGTGGTCCCAAATGGCTGTGTGGTGGGGCTGTGGCAGAGAGATCTCATTACTACCAGAGATGGAGTTTTTAAGCCAAATAAGACACGTGCTCTGCTGCTAAGGATGGTCTTCAGCATAACGTGAGGTAGAAGGTTTGAAATTAGGATTTTCCTCCCAATCTTAAGGCATGTCATCCCTGTGTGCAGACCAGGAAGTGCCCTGGGAAGAAAGGCAGGTATGGGTTTGGAATCAGAGACCAGCATGAGAAGAACACTTTCACTGCTTACTGGACAATGACCTTGGGCATGTTCTGTAACCTCTTGGGACCTCAGTGTTTGCATATCTGAAATGGGGATAGTTGTATGACTGACTTCAGGAGGTGGGTAGAGAGAATCCTAGAAGTAGAGGAAGAAAACACACAGCATCTGTGAAGCACCCCGCCCCCACCTTTAGTCTTTCCATGATTTTCTAAGCGTGTGTTGATTGACTGTTGGTTACAGCATGCCTGTAGAATACCTGAGGGCCCGTCTAATTTTGCCCAGTTGCCACATTTGCAAGGACACCTTCTACTAGAATCCGATCTAGGAAGCTGGGGTCCCTTTGCAGAACATACAAGATCCACAGCAAAGTTCAAGCCCCTGAGACAGAGGGCTTCTGCTGGTGTCCTCATGTCCTCGTGGGCACTGCAATGCCTTTCTCCACCGATGTTCATTGAGAGCCTGGTCCAGGCCAGGCAGGGCTCCCTGCTGAGAATGTGGCAGAGAATGAAGCACATGCCTGGCTGGCTTGTAGGGGGAACAGTCGGGGGCAAGACAGGCCAGTGATGGTGAAGACAAGTCCAGTTATTTGACTTGTCCGAAGGTCTTTTAGCCAAGCACTCTTCTAAGCACCTTTTCATAAAAGCTTCCTCATCCCTCAATAGTTGCACGAGGAACAGTCCTTTGGTTGTCCCCATTTTCCATAGGTGACAACTGAGGCACTGAAAGATCAGGTCACTTGGCCAAGGTCATGGAGATAGCACAGGGGGAAGTGTTGGCTGCAAACCCTCCCATGTGGCTCCAGCTTTGGGCTCTTTATCCCCCCCGGCCTGCAACCTCTTGGTCATGCTGTGGCCCCTCTGACCTGTCTGTCACCAAATAGTGATTCACTGCAGGGCCTTTCCCGAGTCCTCTTCCACCTCAGAGTGCCTGTGTCTCACAGAGAGTTAACCAGTATCCTGGGCCCCACTGGAGTTCCTGGTTTTGCCAATCTGGGGCGGGGTCTGAGAATGTGTGTTTGTAACAAGGTCCCAGGTGACCCTGAAGCTGATGGGTCTCAACACAGGTGACTTTCCTCCTCCCCTCAGGTCATTTGACAATGCCTAGAGACCTTCTGTGTTATCACAAGTCAGGGGTGCTGGTGCACAACTCAAGTAGAGGCCATGGGTGCTGCTAAATGTCTACCACTGCACGGGGAAGGCCTCTACAGACTAAGAAGGCAGGTGTGGGTTTGGCATCTGTGAAGCACCCCACCCCCGTCATTAGTCTTTCCATGATTTTCTAAGCGTATGTTGATTGGCTGTTGGTTACAACATGCCTGCAGATCTACCTGAGGTCCTGTCTAATCCACACGGATGGAGAAGCTCACTTTTGCCCAGTTGCCACATTTGCAAGGACACCTTCTAATAGAATTGGATCTAGGGAGCTGGGGTCCCTTTGCAGAACATACAGGATCCACAGCAAATTCAAGCCCCTGAGACAGAGGGCTTCTGCTGTTGTCCTCATGTCCTCATGGGCACTGCAATGCCTTTCTCCACTGATGTTCATTGAGAGCCTGGTCCAGGCCAGGCAGGGCTCCCTCAACACAGGTGACTTTCCCCCTCCCCTTGGTTCATTTGACAATGCCTAGAGACCTTTTGAGTTATCACAAGTCAGGGGTGCTGGTGCAAAACTCAGGTAGAGGCCATGGGTGCTGCTGAATGTCTACACTGCATGGGGAAGACCTCTACAGACTAAGAAGGATGTGGCCTGATGGGCCAAGGGCGCCAAGGTGAGGAACCCAGTGTGGAGTACAAGCACATGAGCTTGGGTGTGTTCAGGTATGGCCTCGGGACTTGTTTCAAATGTGGCTTCTGTCAGTGCAAAACTCCAGCACCTCTGAGTGGCAGCGTTTCTGACAAGCTCTGAGCAGCAGTGTATTCTGAAATTTTTTTGTATAAATATAATTTTACCCATTTTCACAATTATTTGATAGGTGTCATGAATGTTTTAATTGTTAGAATTTGTGTGTGTGTGTGTGTGTGTGTGTGTGTGTGTGGTGTATGAGGTTTGGAAACAGGGCATAAATTTGGCCTTCTTCATGGGCCATATTAGTATACACAACTGCTAACAGATGCTTAGCAGTAATTATAAGTCACATTTCTTTCCTTTAATCTTTCCATGAAGATGTGCCTTTCATGTGTAAAAACAAGTGTTTTCAAAATTGACTCTCTGGACAGATCTTTGGGCTCAGGTGTCAGTGTTCCAAACTGTGCCAGAAAACACCAAATCTGATTTCACAGATTGGGCTGTCCTTAGCTCTGGCCTCCAAATTCATTCCCCTTCCTGGCTGTACAACCCATGAGACTTGCCAGAAAGGAAGAGCCATGGAAGATTTTAAGAAGGACAGCCACAGGATCCTCTTTGCTCCTAGCCTCTTGAGAAAATAATAAAAACAATAACATCAAGCAAACACATGGTCTAGAACCTTCTTCTGTAAATAATTAGTATTTACCATATTGATATGTGTGCTGTGGTCCAAATTGTATTTCAGAGAGAGAGAGAGAGAGAGAGAGAGAGAGAGAGAGAGAGAGAGAGAGAGAGAGAGAGAATGTGTGTGTGTTTGATTCTGAAGAATCAAAGCCAGAGAACAGAGATAATTCTATTAGCTGCATCTGGATAGCACTTGGCCTCCTTTCCTAGCAGGGAAGAACCTGAAGTCAATGGCAGAGCTTGTTCATGGTGTAGCCAAGTTGTCTCTGCAGCATTTTCAATGCTAGAGCATCTGTTCTGAGAATTTTAGTACAGCACCTAATTTTTTTATGTTTGCAGGCACTTGCAGATGTGGGTGTTGAATGAGGGGTATCCATCAGAGGAGAAAAGTTCTTGTTTTGGAGATGGGGAATGTCTAAAGGCTTGTTAGAATGAGTGGAATGAGGTCACTTAAGACTTCAATGAGACATAGCAAAAGCAGGGGTAGGGGATGGGGTTATGGCTCAGAGGTAGAGCACTCACCTCACATGTGCAAGGCCCTGGGTTCAATCCTCAGCACCACATAAATAAATAAATAAATAAAGTTATTAAAAAGAAAAGCAGGGGTGAGGGTAAATATACAAGAAGCCTCTGAGATGTTCTTTCCATGTCAGGAGGTAGCAGGACATTGGAGCAATGCCTGTGCATCCACTGCTCAGTTCCATCTTGGGGGCAGACCCAGCACTGCAAGCTGATGAGGAACAGGACATAGGAAAGCCATTTACTGCAGATGACACGATTGAGCATCTGGCTCATCCCAGAGGATAGGGGGAGGCAGATGCAAGCCAGGCTTGGAGGACCCCATGGAGTACCACCAGGTGACCAACAGCCAGTTCAAAACTCCATTGTTCCTTAGAAAACTTGGATTAGAACCACCATTTGGCCCAACTACCCCACTCCTCGGTCTATACCCAAAGGACTTAATATCAGCATACTGTAGAAAGGCAGCCACACCAATGTTTATAGTAACTCAATTCACTATAGCTAAACTGTGGAAGCAACCTAGATGTTCTGCTGTGGATACAAAAACATTATCCTATATAAACACAATGGACTAATGCTCAGCATTAAAAGAAAATATAATGATACCATTTGCAGGTAAATGAATGGAGTTGGAGACTATCATGCTAAGTGAAGTAAGCCAATCCCATAAACCCAGAGGCTGAATGTTCTCTCTTAAGAACTAGATGCTGATCCAAAATGGGGGGAATGTGAGAAATGGAGAAATTTTGATCAAATGGGAGGGAGGAGAGGGAAGGATGTATGGGGCAGGATAGATGGTGGAATGAGATGGACATTATTCCCCCAGGTACATGGATGAGTAACATAGGGTGCAATGCTACATCGTGTCCAATTAGGTAAATGAAAAGTTGTGTTGCAATAGTGTACAGTGAATCCAAATGCATTCTTGCCGGGGTCCTGCCCTAGCGGGGTTCAGGGAGTCCTGAAGGATGAGTGGCGTCGGCGAAAAGATGAGACAGGAGTCGTTCCCTTGGAGCAATCTCCAGAGAGAGATGCAGCTTTCTCTGGGTCATCTTTTATTACAATTTTTCTCATCATTATAGATTCAGAATACGTCATTGATTATATAATTTAAAACTTTGCCGAGACATGACATTTCCTTGACCATGATTGGGGGTACGAAAAATGTAACATTAATTTACATTTTTCCAGGATATGACCTTCAGTTGTGTAATTATTCAAAGTACAGAATCATTAATAAAATACGTCACTAATTTACATTTTTCAGATTTTCCCAGGATTTACTATTTTTCCCGAGATATGTTATATTCTTATTAACTAATGCCAAGCTACGTAACCAGACTCTAAGTCTCCTAACCAATCATTAACCTAAAGTACACTTGTACTTTATTTCTAATCTAAAATTCCCATCTAAAAAAGTCCCTTTAATTCTTATATTTAAAATATCCTAAAGTTTATGAAGCATTTGTGAGGCCCTAGGTTCCATCCCCAGTATCAAAACAAATAAAATAAAAATCCCAAAGCCATATACCCTTTGAAAGATGGAGGTGTGGATGTGGCAAGCCGTCATCAGGGCTCACCCCTTATTACACATCAGAGAATTCATGCTGGAGAGAACCTTGGGGTGTGTGTGTCGGGGGTGGAGCCATCCCTTCAGAAGCCGGAGAGCTCCCCCTGCTGGTTACAACCCTGGAATGTGGACCATGTGGGGAGCCTCTGCTGGCTCCTCTGCTCTTTGTTATACTGGATAATTTGTAGAACAGTCACCTTTTAGGCAAGTGGGTCTATCAAGCTCCTAGTCTACCATGCTAGAAGTTAGTATTATTAAGATTTTTGTTTTGAGATGGGATCCTGCTGTTTTGCCCATGCTGGTCTTGAATTCCAGCAATCCTCCTGCCTCAGTGTGTGGGACTACAGGTGCATGCCATTGTGCCTACCTCTAGAGCAACTCTTTGAATTTGGTAAAACTGAGAAAGCCCACTAGTATAACTCAGAACTCGGCATACATCAATTCTTCACCCCAGAGAAAAACCCTGGGAGCTGAAGGAATGTGAGGAAAATTCCTTTCAGATTTGAAATCCACCACATGAGCTGAAAGGAAGCTGAAAATGGCCTGCCCGGTGCCTTCTACCTGCGGAGGCCAGTGTTTAACTGTGCCTGTCCTTGGTCACCACATCCTGTGGATCACGGGGAGGGGTGTCACAGGTGCCAGAGTGACAAGGCTGAGCAGGTGGACAGCCATCAGTGACCTAGCCCAGCCATGATTAGGCTAAGAAGATGGATCTTTAGAGAGCATTGCCCTGCAGACCTTCCTGGGCTGGCCTCCTCCCGTGGGTTCAGCTGTAGTTTGGGGATGAGACTGAAGGCCCTTGCTATAGGACACCCTATGTCCTGGTTTCTCTGTAGCACATTACCTTCTCTGTGAGGCCACAAGTAGTCTGTATCTGAGCAAGAAGCAATTCCCATTGCAACTGCATGCTACTAGATTTGGAATTTTTGGAATGAAATCTTCTTTTAAGATGAAAACCACTAAAATATGGCTATCATAAAAAAATGAAAACCTCAAAAACATTATTCTAAATGAAAGACGGCAGATATCAGAGTCCATATTATATGGTTTTATCCTTAGGAAATGTCCAGAAAAGGACATTTTTCAGAGAGAAATGAGATTTAGTGGTGTCCTGAAAATGGCAAATGAGAGTGACCACAATGTTATGGGGACGGGGGGGGGTGGTGGTTCTAAAACTGAATTACGGAGATGATTCAATGTTTTGGTAAATTACAAATCTCTAAAGTGTGGAGAGCCACAATGAATGACCACACCTTCCAGAGGTTCTCTGGTCTTGTGATAACCATTTAAGTAATTTTCTGTTCATCATCTCACCACTCTTATCAGTTGCTGAAGGTCATGTCTCATGCTTCCTCTGAGAAGGGAGCTTCCAGTGGGTTCTCACCAGTTGGGAGTTACTTTGTAAAAAGAATTTGACTTTCCCACGTTGTCTCAGTGCACCTGGCTGATTTCATATTTTGTACTAGTTGAAAAGCTTGCCTTCTAGAAAACTGCCAATTAAACATTTCCTTAGAAAAATGTAATGGTGCCTCCTGTTTTTCAAATTCAGAACTAGATTAGCATAGTTTCATCTTTAGGATAGTGTGGTGTGTTTTTGTGTGTGTGTAATAGAAATTGAGTGCTTTTAGATTTTGCACTGTAATAGTTTCTGATGCCAACTGCTCAGAATTGGGATAAACGTCATGGGTTAAAAACATGGTAGTTTACAAGGCTGCCCTCACAGATTGAGGAGTCCCCAGACCACCTTCACTTCTGAGAGCTGGCTACAAATTCAGGGCTCCCCACTACCCCTGTATGTTAGGTAACTCACTAGAATGATTCTCAGAACTCAGGACAAAAAGGTGTGTTTTTGTTGCTTGTTTTTGGTACCAGGGATTGAACCCAGGTGTGCTTAACCACTGAGTCACATCCCCAACCCAACCCTTTTTTATTTTTTATCAGAGACAGGATCTCTCTAAGCTGCCTTTCTAAGATGCTGAGTCTGCCTTTGAACTTGAGAACCTCCTTCCTCAGCCTCTGGAGTCACTGGATCATGGATATGCACCACCATACAATATTACATTGTCATCATAAATTTAATGATAGCTAAAAGAGACCCAGTAGAACCAGCCTAAGGAAGAGATGCAGACTGGGCAAGGTCTAGGAACTTCCAAATGCAAAGCTCCTGTCATTTCCCAGGAGCACATTAGGCTACCTGCACACTTATGTGTGACAATACACAGAGTACTGCCAACCAGGGAGGCTCACCTGAGCATCAGGGTCCAGGGATTTAATTGGACTTTCATTACACAGATATAGTGGATTCTATCCTTGACCCCTCAGTTGAACCCAGTCACCAGCCCCCTTCCTTTCCCTAGAGGATGGACTGATACCACATGGCTCAAAGCCCCAACCCTCGAATCATTTGGTTGGTAATTCTGGCAAGGCCAGGCTGCCACTCTGCATATCATGCATGGTCCAAGGGCTCTCTTGTTGCTCAGGAAATTCCAAGGAACCAGCAACAAGGATTGGCCAAATACTTTATTACATAGCACCCACCCTAAAACAAATCAGTCAAAAATCCTTCTTCACTTATTATTCAATTAAACATGTACCGCAGTCTGTCTGGGCCAAATAACTGGGAGGTGACAAGCAACTTGAAGGTTGAAGCGGGAACTGCTTCATTTCGGGAAAACTCAGCGGGAACTGAGTGGGAACTCAAGTAGTGGGCACCCAAGGTAGTAAGAGCCGCTTTATTGCAGAACAGCAGAGGTATACATACCTAACTGATTACACACAGCTTGACTCAATTAGCATTATCTAGATACAACAGTCAGCCAATAAGGAATCCCCACCAACTTAATGGCTCGGTGGCGTTGTCTTACAAACCACTCCTCCTGGCAAACTGCCAGGCGCCATCTTGATTTGCGGTCCCCAACAAACATGTAACAAACATGAAGATTACAGACATTCCTCAATAAACAACTGCAGTGTATCACTCCTGCTTATAGACTCCCTGTTGAGGAGACTGGAAACCAAAGTCTTTGTCTAACACAGCAGGAGTGAGCTCAGCTACAATTACTAAGGAAGAAGAGGGGGACAGGAATCTGTGCCAAATACTCCAAGACATTTGGAGGTCCCCTCGATGACCTTCTCTGGGACTTGGTTTTCTTCTCTAGAAGAGGAAGGGCTTTGCCCATGTGGAAATAAAGGCCTTTCAAATAAGAGCAGTCAGAGATGATTCAGAGGTTCCTATAACCAAGTCATCAGCCACCTCCACCTGCAGCAGACATCCAAATGCATGCAGGGAGTGAGACACCTTTACAATGAAAAAAATAATAATAAAAGGAAGCTCAGGTGTGCCCCAGGTTGAGAGCTGTTGGCGTGGAAAACTGGGCTGACCTAGCTGGGAGCAGGACATCTCATGTGGCTGCTTCAGGGAGATATGTGACTTTCCATGGTTGGTCCTGAGTTGGTAGTGGGGGCAAAAGACAGAGGAGCTGCAGTGATTGACCAAGTTCAGGCCATGTCTGAGATGACTGCTGCACACGTCACCTTCTGGCTTCCTGGTTGCTGAAGAAGTGTGAGCCAGACCTGTGGCTCAGTGGTGTGGCCATCTTCCGCTTGTGTGCTTATGGATCCCCCTTCTGCACATTCTCTTGCTGGAGAGAGGCTGGCCAATTCAGGGACCACTAGAGATGCTATCTTCACCACGTGGGGAATGTTCCATTGTTCATGTACACCGTAGCACATGATCTTGTTATATCATCTTCATAATATCTGATAAGAAATGGAGGCCGTGCAGAAGAATGGAGCAAATTGTTCTCTTTAATGTGACGTCTAGCCTGTTCATTGATCCAAGTTCAGAAACAAGCGCAGATGCCACCACGTCAAGCCAATGAGAAATCCAGAGCAATGCAGCAGCCCATCACTTCCTTTGCCAATGCACAGACACAGATCTGTATCCCAGGGAGAGCTGCTGTCAATAACTTATTCCAGAGTTAGTGATACTTTTGTTAGTGGTTCCTTGAAAGGTCCTTTGCAAGGAGGTTCAACCTTTCCCCTGTGACTCTTAATAGACAAAATCTTGTGGTTTAATGTAACAAAGAGGTCTTTAGGAAGATGCTGTGGGAAGGATCTAGACCCAAGTCCTTTGCAGTACTTTTCCATGCCTGAGAATAGCAGTGTAGATTTATCATTGGAGGCAAAACCCCTAAGTAAGTGGGCCTTACTGTACCAGTACTCAGGGGAAGAACTGATGTGTCCCAAGTGAGTGAATCTTATGGCCATAAGGAATTCTCTGAGTAAAATTTTTAGCTAGGAGTTCAAGGGTTTCTGAAAAATTTGCTCATTTTAATTTAAGAATAATGTTGGTTCTTTCAAGCTTTCTGGGAGATTATGTATGGTAAAAACAGTGTCATTTTTAAACGTGGGGTAATGCCTTATGGAGTTCTAATGATTCCTGTAAAATATGTGCCTTGATCACTTGATATGAAAGTTAGGAGCCTCAGGTTGGGGGAAAAAAAGCAAGCAGCTGCTAATGGTTGTAAGGACTGTGCATGTTTAACAAGGAAATGCTTCAGCTCATCCTGAAAACAGATATACATTGATGCATACATATTCCAACTCTTTAAGAATGGAAGCTGGGTAAGACCCACCCGAAGGTACGCAGGGTGGCCCCGGAGGCCTTGGTTCCTGGCCAGGCCCCACCTTTACAGGATTTCCAGAATTATGCTGACAGGTGATCCATAATCTGAAAATAACCTGTTAAAAAGCTCCCTTTTAAAAGTTCCTTCTCCAATACTAATTTAAGATAGTGACCAAGTTGTCTGTATTATGATGGGCAACTACATGGAGAAATTTAGATAATATCCATCTGAAATAATCTGATACCAGAAAGCAGCCATTTTGGGAGCACTAGAGATTATCCAAGTGAAGGTTATAATTTTTAATATTATTCTTTTTTCAGAACCAGGGTCTTCACGTTGATAATGTGTAATACTCTCTTTGAATCACTCTAGATTTACTCTTTGGGGTCCATTTAGGAGCATCATTTTGGCTGAGGCTGCTACTTTGGCATAACTGCTTGCTAGAGCATTTCCTTTCACATCCATGGTGCCATTTCTCATTCTGACTTTGCAGGGGCCACAGCCCTGATGATAGCCGGCCCTCTAAGAAGGAAGGAAGCTGCATCTACATGTTCCTTAATTTGTTCATTTTTATGGGGGTTCTAGCAGAGGTTAGGAAACCCTCCTTGTTTTCAAAGCATCCTAAAGTCACATGATGCTGCCAAGCAAACCTACTCTCAGTGCACATGAGTTCACAAACTCTGTGTGGTAAATGCAGTACATTTTGCCATCTGGTCTGACATCCCCTCAGGTCGACTATATTCTAAAGAGAATTCAAATTAGTGATCACGTATTCTGCTTGATAACCTCCAGTTTCAGTTCTGAGAGAGGATTCATCAACAAATAATAAGACAGGTTTCTTAATTGGAACTTCTAACAAATCCAAGTGAGCTACAGAGATTCTGTGATTAAGGAAAGACAACTGTGAGTGTCCCCTTCTGTTAAAAGCTAGAGAATGTCAGGATCCAGAGCACGAGAGTGGTAAAAAGAAATGTGAGAGGGAGAGAACAACACATGTCCTAAGAGGCTAATTAGCTAGCTGAAAGTGAAAACCTCTTTGTTCACAGATGACATGATTTTGTACGCAGAAAATCCTAAGCATCCACTAAAACCTATTAGAATACAAGAGTCCCACAACATTGCTAGAATCAAGATCAATATACAAAAATCACTACTACTTCTGTACATGCACAACGGGCAATCCAAAAATGAAATTGAGAAAACAATTCCATGTATAATGTCACCAGAAAGAACAAAATACTTAGGGATAAAATAAAAAAGGAAGTGCAACATTTATATTCTGAAAGCTAAACACACTGGTTGAAAGAAATTAAAGAAGTTATAAAAGAGAAGTGGAAAAACATCCCATGTTCATGGTCAGAAGACATGCTATTGTCAAGATGACTGATCTATACAGTAAAGCACTCTCTATCAGAATCCCAGCTGTATTATTTGTGGAAATTGACATGTTGATTCTAATATTTACATGGAATTGCTAGATATCAAGAGTAGCCAGAATAACTTTTAAAAAGAAGAACACAGTAGAAAACCCCATACTTCACAACTTTGAAACCTACTACAAAGCAACAGCAGTTAAGATAGTGTGGTACAGATGTTGTAGATCAATGGAATAGAATCGAGAGCTCAGAAGTAAACCTACATGTCTATGGATGGCTAATTTTCAACAAGTGTGACAAGACCATTCAATAGGGAAAAAATAGTCTTTCCTTTCTTCTCCTTATCTTTTTCTTTCTTTTTTCCCTTCCCTTAACCAATGATGATGGAACACTTGGAGGGCCTATGCACAAGAATAAAGTTGGACCACATCTCGCCAATATGAATACAAAATAGATTAAAGACCTAAATGTAAGAACTCTTAGAAGAAAACATGGATCAAATCTTCACGACCTCAGATTTGACAGTAAATTCTTAGACATGACACCAAATGCATAAGCAATGACAATAAAATAGAAAAACACAATTGAAACTCAAGTCTTTGTGCTTCAAAGGATACTTATTAAGAAATGGAAACAAAACCTACAGAATGGAAGAAAATAATTACAAATCATGTACCAATAAGGAACTTATATCCAAAATATTCAAAGAACCAATAAAACTGGATAATAAAAGACAACCAGATTAAAACAGCAATGCTGGAACTCCAAAACTATTGGCGAGAAATCAGAATCCTAAGGACTGCTGGTAGGACTGTAAAATATTGCAGCCACTTTGAAAAACAGTCTGGCAGAGTTACCATGTGACCTAGCAATTCTGCTCTTAGGTACATATCTAAAAGAACAAAAACATGTTTACACAAAAGTTGTACATACATGTATATGGCAGCATTATTTATAATGGACAAAATGCAAAAGTAACCCAAATGTACATCAACTGACGAATGGATAAGATGTAGTATATCCAAGCAAACAGAATGTTACTCAGCCATAAAATGTAAGGAAGTACAGATACCTACGACAACATGGGTAAACCGCAACAATGTTATACTAAGTGAAAGAAGCCAGCCACAATGGACCATGTGTGACTGCATTGATAGGAATTTTCTAGAAGAGGCAAATCTATAGAGATAGAAAGTAGACTAGCTATTGCTTCAGGCTGGGGTAGCAGATGGGGATCGGGGGAGTGGCAGAGGGTATGGGGATTTCTCTTTGGAGTGATGAATGTGATCTAAAATTGACAGTGATGATGTTGCACAGCTCTGGGAATACACTAAAAATGGCTCCAGGGCCATGTGGATGGCTGACCACACAATGACAGATGAGCTCAACAGTAGTTTATAAAAGGAAGATACAGAATGTCCCACTGGGCAACATGGGGATGCATGTGGGTGCAGAGTGGACTAGCAGTGGCTGTGGGAGGCACTTTTGTAGAAATGAGGATAAGGGGACCCCTGGCTCCTGGGGGAGGAAGTGACTAGCTTGTCTGAACCCTTCTGCAAGCCGACTTCAACCTCACACATCTTACAAAAAGAAAACAAAATAAAATGGATTACAGACTTAAGTGTAAAGCCGCAAACTACAAAACTTTTATAAATTAACAGGAGACAAGCTTTAGACCATGAATTAGGGATATGGTTCTTAGACACGACACCAGAAGCACAATGCATGAAGGGAAATTAATAAACTGGACTATCAAAATAAAAACCTGTTGCTTGGTGAATGGCCAAGTGGCCTTGCTAAAAGAATGAAAGGACAAACTGTGGATTGTGAGAAAATATTCGCAAATTATCTATTTGAAAATGGAATTGCCTAGAATAAATAAAGAAATGAACAGTAACTGAACAGTAAAAGAAATCATCAGGGTGGAGCTGTAGCTTAGTGGTTAAGCTCTTGCCTAGCATGTGTGTGGTCCTGAGTTCAACCCCCAGTACTGGGGGGAAAAGAAAGAAAAAATAAACAAACAAATAATCCAACTAGAAAATGAGCAAAACATACAAACAGACATTTCACCAAAAAGGATATGCAGATAGATGTTTAAGAAAAGAACACACACACACGGAAGGAGTTCAGTGTTATTAACTATTAGGGAAATATAAATTAAAGCCATAAGGAGATGTCACTATATACCCGCTAGAACAGCTTTTAAAATGGTGATAATACTACATGCTAGTGAGCATGCAGAGAGCATCTATCTCTTACACGTTGCTGATGGGAATATAAAATGCTAAGACCACTTTGAATAAACAGTTTGGCAGTTTTTTTGTTTGTTGTTTGGTACCAGGGATTGAACCCATGGGTATTTAACCACTGAGTCATATCCCCAGCCCTTTTTTATATTTTATTTAGAGCTAGGATCTCACCAAGTTGCTCAGGGCCTTGCTAAGTTGCTGAGCTGGCTTTGAACTCATAATCGTCCTGCCTCAGCCTCCCAAGCCACTGGGAGAACAGGCAGATGTCACGGCACCCAGCTGGCAGTTTCTTTAAAAACAGAGCATATACCGACCATACATCTAGGAATCTTAGAACTTGGCATATTCCAGAGAAATGAAATCTTATGCCCATGCAGAAATAGGTATGGGGTTGGTATACACTTCAGAGAATTGAAAGCAGGGACTCAAAGACATGCTCATACACCCATGTTCATGGCAGCATTATTCACAATAGACAAAAGGTGGAAATAACCCAATTGTCCCTTGACAAGTGACTATATAAACACCACAGGGATGGAGTTATATATAGGCAACAGCTGTATACATGACATATATATGGAGTTATATGTGTGTGCACACGCATGTGCATGCAAATGTTATTGATCTCTAAAGGTCGATTCTGCCAAATGCTACTAAAGTGAAATCAACGAGAAAAAGGAGAAATACTGTGTGACTCTACTTGTATGAGGTACTCAGAGTAGGCATACTTCTTGAGACATAAAGGGGAATGGTAGGGCTGAGAGACAGGGAGGGGGAGTTAACATTTGGTAAGTACAATTTCAGTTTTTCAAAATGTAAAGAATTTTCCCCCCAGTGCTAGGGATTGAATCCAGGGGTGATCTACCACTGAGCCGTATCACTAGCTCTTTTTATTGTTTTTATTTCAAGATGAGGTCTCATTAAGCTGCTAAGGCTGGCCTTGAATTGTGATGCTCCTGCCTTAGCTTCCTAAGCAGCTGGGATTACAGGTGTGCGCCACCACACCCAGCACAGAGGAAATGAATACTATGAACAGAAGGTGATTATGATAGCACAACAATATGAATTTATTTAATGCCAATGTTCTGCACACTTAAAATGGTTAAGATGGTAAAGTTTACATGTATTTGCTACAATTTTTAAAGTTTAAATGTCTAAAATATGTACATGAGTGTTTATGATAGCTTTGGTTGGAATAGCCCCAAACTGGGAACAAGCCAAATATGCTAGAAAGGGCAAATGGTTAAAAAAAATGGCAGTAATAATAAGTACTTAGTAATAAAAGTAAGAAACTATAAACCAACTTGAATAGACATCAACAGTCTAAAAGCCAACTCAAAACATCACACACTATGTGACTCCATTTATTTTTTTTATTTTTTATTTTTGTATTTGTTTCAGTTTAAACTTTAATGAAATACATATTTTATTTCAATTTCTTCTCTCTACATTTGAATGGTATCTATAAATAAATTTTATTCATCTTATATCAACACATGAATTTCTTCTTTTGTGAGTAGGATGGTAATAACTAAATGTTCTCAAGTTTACAAAATTATAGATATGAAGAATAGATTGGTGGTTGCCATCTTCCAGATGTTGGGAGGGTGGATGAGTGTCTCTACAGGTGAAAGGAGGGATCTTTGTGGAGATAGAAGTTTTGTACATCGATGGTGGTGGTGGTTACATAAGTCTACTTCTGCTACAATTGCATAGAACTCCACACACACACTTTCACAGATGAGTCCATGCAAAACTGATTAATCTGAACAAACTCAGTGGGTTACATCAATGCCAACTTGCTGGTTTTCATATTATAGTTCTGTAAAATATTACCATTTCGGGAAACTGGGTGAATGGTGCATGGGTATCTTTTTGTACTAATTTTGCAACTTCCTGTGAATGTATAATTATTTCAAAAGTATAATTATTTAGGTATAAACAACATGCCAACCAAAATAAAAAACAAACTTGCTAGTGACCTTACAGCATTTGAAGGCTTGACCACAACACAGACCAGAAAGTTGCCACCGATCTGACCTGGGCTGTCCATACTGAACTGGCTTTTGTCTCACTTAGCCACAAAGGTCAGCAGTGCACAACAACTGTGTCACTTTTTTTCTTTTAAATATATACTTTTTAGTTGTGGTTGGGCACAATACCTTTGTTTTATTTATTCATTTTTCCGTGGTGCTGAAGATCGAACCCAGGGCCTTGCATGTGCTCTACCGCTGAGCCACAACCCCAACCCAACTATGTCGGTCTTGGTCGGCTCTGCCACGATTTCTACTTTTCTGTATATCTGAACATTCTAACCCTGATCCGATCGATCTAAAGACTATCTGAGCAGGAGTCCGTTTCTCACAACACATTCCTGCCGTCCTTTGTGGCAGGTTTGTGCATCATTTGTGCAAGAATGGACTGCATAAAGCGGAGCCTGAGATGAACGGGAAAACCCTGGGATACGCGTGTGTGACGACCACACGTTGGAATCAGAATAAATGCAGAAATGCCTGTGAAACTGGAGAAAGTACTTCATCTGCAAAACTCCAGGGCTTTCCTGGAGCGGGTTTCAATCTCTCCACCCTGTCTTATCCACCCTGTGGATCCTCCCTACACTTCGTGGGTCCCGGGCCTGGATAGCTTGGAGAGCTCCCTGCGCCAGCCCGACCTCCCAGGCGCTCACAAGCGGCCGCCTCCAACTCGCAGACCCGCGCCCGGGGCTGGCCCCGCCCCAGCCCCGCCCCCGGGCCCTAGCGCGAGGACCCCGCGGAGCTGTCCGCGGCTACGCCTGATCCAACCTACCCTGTGGCCCATCCGGATAATTCTTCCAACACGATATGCGCTACGGCGTGGTCCTCGGGTCTCGCACCTCCAGCCGAGGGCTGGGGCCCGCCGTTTGACGAGGAGCCTCGTGGCAGGCGAAGGACCGGCTGCCCCGGAGGGAGGAGGCGCGGCTCGCGCTTCAGCATGGCGGCGGCGGTGCGCGCTGAGGGCCGCTTTCCTGCGCTGTGCGGTGTGTCGACCGGTGAGCGCGGGGAGGGGGCGCGGGAGCCGGGGGTCGCCGGGGCCTGCGGGAGTCCAGGCGGAGGGAAGTGAGCAGCGTCCCGCGGCTCTCCCATCCAGCCCGGGACCGCTGGGTGACCTTGCGCGCGTTCCCTGCCTCTCTGGCGTCGGGGCGCTTGGCTGTAAAGTGACCGTGAAGTGTAGTGGGTTCTTCACGGTTCGTTTTGGTGAAGAGGAGGGAACTGGCGAGCCTTGCTTTCCCGGCGGGCAGGCGCGACCCCCCCCCCCCCCCCCCCCCCCCCGTCACATGGTGATGCCCACCGGGTTCGGGGCTGAGAGGCGCCCGCGGGGCTCTGAAGGTGATGGTGGTTGTCCAGGTGGAGTCGGAGAGCACTGGCCTCCGTCAGCTGAATTCCAGCTGGCCGGTGGCCTCCGTGCAGAGACGGATGACTCGGACGTCAGCCCTCAGTGTCGCCTTTCCTGTCCCCCGGGGCCCTGGTGGGTTGTGTGCACCCTAGGAAGGCGCCCTGCTGCTGTGTTGCCTAAGGTTGGCTCCAGGGCCGCTGCGTGGCCGCCGCCTGCCTTCTCTGCCCTATTTTGTTGTTAAGTCCACAGTTCAGCATTTCCAATTGTGGAACTCAAAGCCCCCTAAAACCCTCAAAGTCCTTTTTTTTTTTTTTTTGGTAACTCATTTTGTAGCAAAAAATTTCACCAGCAATCTTGGCAGAAAATCTGACCTTAATATTCTTTTCTTTTGTCTTTATGATTGTCTCTTCCCTTTTATTTTTCTTTCCCCATCTCCTAGTATTTCAAGGCTGTCTTCCTTCATGAGTCTAAACTGTGTGCCAGCCACTGTCTTCCTCTGTTCATGCGTTTTCCCTCACTGCCTTCCCAGTCCCTTTATGGAGTAGGTTCTGTTATTATACTCTTTATACAGGTGGTGGAGGGAGCCACATAGATTGAGCAAGGGACATAGGTTTTTGCACCCAAAATTCCTGACACCAAAGTGTGTTTCCCCGTCCCCCCCTTTTTTGTCTTCTTGTGTATAACTATTTTTTTTTTGGTTTTTTTTTTCAGCTTTCTTGAACTATAATTCACATACCATACAGTTCATCTATTTGAAGTGCACAATATTTGCACAAACCTGTGCATTTATCATTATAATCTAATTAGAACATTTTTATCACTCCAAGAAGGAAGCTTTTTAGCTGTAGCCACCACTGATCTATTTTCCACTCTTCTTAGCTCTCCTATTCTAGACATTTCATGTAAGTAGAACCACATACATGGCTGGCTTATTTAGTGCAAGGTCATCAAGATTCATCCACATTGTAACATGTATCATCCTGAATTTCTTAGGGCTGAATTGTAACGTGTCCATCACCACACTTTATCTGCTCATCAGTTGAGGGACACTTGGGTTGTTTTCCATCTTTTGGCTATTATGCCTAATGTTGCTGTAAACATCAGCATGCCATGTTTTTACATTGTGTGTCTATTTTCTTTTCTCTTGAGTATGTGCCTGGGAATGGAGTTGCTGGATAAAATGGTAATTCCACACTTGAGGGATGGCCAGAATGTTTTCAAAGTACCTGAGGGTACAGTGAGGGTTTTGATTTTTCTTTAGCAACATTTCTTATTATCTGTTCTTTTGATTATAGCCATCCTAGTGAGTATGAAATGGTATTAATTTGAAATTTTGATTTGCATTTCCCTGATGGATAATGAATGTATTTTCATGTGCTTATTAGCCATTTTTACATGTTTTTTTGAGAAATGTCTGTTCAAGTGTTTTGGCTCTTTTAAAATTGGGTTTTCATTTTATTATTGAATTGTAAGGAGTTCTAAAGATGTCTAATCAGATGTATGATTTGCAGAATTTTATTCCATATGTTGTTTTTTAACTTTCTTAATAGTTTGTGGGTTTTTTGTTTTTTGTTTTTTTTTTTTTTTTTTTTGTACTGAGGGTTGAACCCAGGGGTGCCTAATCACTGAGACACATTTTCAACCCTTGTTTATATATATATTTTTAGAGACAGGGTCTCACTGAGTTGCTTAGGGGTTTTCTAAGGCTGGCTTTGAACTCAACAATCCTCCTGCCTCAGCCCCTAGAGCTGCTGGGAATATAGGCGTGCACCACGAAGCCTGGCTTGATAGTGTTTTTTTGAGGCATACAAGGTTTTTGTTTATTTGTTTTTGTAGTGCTAGAGACTGAACCCAGGCATGCTGGTTCTTCTACCGCTGAGCTGACCTTTATCCCCATCCCCGAAACACAGGTTTTAAATTTTGGTGAAGTCTGGTTTATGGGTTTTTTTTTTTTTTTTTCTTTTTATCACTTGTACTTTTGGAGTTATGTTTAAGAAACATTGCTAGACCCGAGGTCATGATAATTTACCTCTGTTTTTCTTCTAGGAGTTTTATAGTTGTAGCTCTTACCTTCAGGTCTTTAGTCCATTTTGAATTAAGTTGTACATAAGGTGTGAGGTAGGGCTCCAACTTCATTCTTCTTCTTCTTTTTTTTTTTTTTTTTAAAGAGAGAGAGAGAGAGAGAGAGAATTTTTCATATTTATTTTTTAGTTCTCGGCAGACACAACATCTTTGTTGGTATGTGGTGCTGAGGATCGAACCCGGGCCGCTCGCATGCCAGGCGAGCGCGCTAATGCCTGAGCCACATCCCCAGCCCCAAATAATTAAGTTGTATTTTTTAAAATATCTTTTTTATTGTTGTTGTTTATTATTATTTTTTTTTTATGTGGTGATGGGGATTGAACTCAGGACCTCATGTGTGCTAGGCAGGCACTTTACCACTGAGCTATCTCCCCAGCCCCCCAACTTCATTCTTCTATGGGTTGACACCCTGTTATTCCAACACCATTTATTGAACACATTCCTTTTCCCCTATTGAATGGTCATGGTCCCTCTGCCAAAAACCAGTTGCCCACAAATGCTGTCTAAGTGTGTTCTGGAGAACCACACTGTATGAAGGGTTGCACAGGGAGGTACAGTCAGCCTGGTGCTGTGGGGGCTCCAGAGGGTGGAGGTTTCACAAGAGCTGCTGAGCATCCAGGATCTGGTGGATCCAGGATCTCATATACAAAAGTGTATGAGAGCGAATTCAAGACTAACTGTGTGTTTGGATGGCTATGGGGAGGGTGGGGCAGGGGCAGCAGGAGGCTGGTGTGGAAGCCTGGGGCCATGTGGCAGTCCTGCAGGCTGTGCCCAGAATTTGTAACTTGGCAGCAGGAAGCCAGGGAAGGACATGTCAGGGCTGTTAATTGATGAAGCCTCTTACTGTAGAAAGGTGGTAAATACAAGGGGAGAGGTGGGAGACCCATTAAAAAACCTTGAACCTGTGTCTGAGTGATGCTAAGGCCTGAACAAAGAAGTGGCAACAGGACCGCAGCAGAGGTGTGGCCCACGGCAGAGGGATTTTTAAGGTGACTGCCAAGCATGAAGCCTGGTTGATGGGAGGGTGAAGAGAAGGTGCAGCATGATGGCAGCTACCTGGCCAGTGGTCACTAAGCCTGGAAATCACTCATCCACTTCTCTTAGTTCTTTAATTCTGTGGATGGTATTATTCTGTGAATGTTACTGTTTTATTTATTTTTGGGGTACTGGGCATTGCACCCTATTGTGCTTTACAGAGCCACATCCTCAACCCTTTATATCTCCAGACCTGAATTTGCACTTCCCCTGCCTTAGCCTCCTCGGTATCTGTGGTTGCGGGTTTGTGCCACAGTAGGTGGCTCACCTTATTATTTTAAATGTCCCTCTTCATGTAGGAATGTATCTTTAAAATTTATTTATTCTTGTTGGAGGCCTGTGGACATAGCTAAGTGGTAAAGCACTTGCCCAGCATATGTGAGGCTCTGGGTTCTATTGCCCACACCATAAAACAACTCCACTTTTTGCTGAGTGCAGAGGCCTTCATCTGTAATCCCAGCAACTTGGGAGCCTGAGACAGGAGAATTGCAAGTTGGAAACCAGTCTGGGCAACTTAGGGAGACCCTTTCTCAAAAAACGAAGAGGGGATGTGGCTCAGTGGTGAAGCACGTGCCTGCAGGCTCCGGGCCCTGGGTTCAACCCCAGCACTGGAACCAAAAAATATTTATTTACTTATTTTTAATTGACAGGTCATTTCTGGTGCTGGCAGCTTTCCCTGAACACCTTTCCAACAGCTTCTGTTTTGGCGCTGAAGACCACTCTCAGCAATGGTGAGATTCATTTGGGAAGTATCTGTTCTCATAAGATTTAATAAGAGTTTCTGTAGATTTGAAAATGTGAATGGACAAGGCATGTCCTTGATGATGGTATTGTACCGTCTTGAGTATTTTTCAAATTTTTTATGAGTGCAATTGTTGTAGTTCAAGGCTTTAAAAAATAATGGTTGCCATTTTTGAGTAGGTATTGTGCACTAGGCTTGAAACATATCACCTTGTTCAGCCCTCACACTGGCTTTCATGAGCTTATTCGCATTTTAGAGATGATAAGGTGAATCTCTGAGAAGCCAAGTGACTTGTTCAAGATCATGCAGCCAGGCCAGGCACAGTAGTGCACACTTGTAATCCCAGTGACTTCGGAGGCTGAGGCAGGAGGTTGCAAGTTCAAGGCCAGCTCTGTCTTAAAATAAAAATAAAAAGGACTAGGGATGGGGCTCAGTGGTTAAATACCCCTGAATTCAATGCCCAGTACCTTCCCCCAAAAAAGAATGAAAGAAATCACACAGCCAGTGAAGCAGGGCTGGTCCCAGAGCTTTCTGGCTGCTGTGATGCCCCCTCCTGTGGACACAGACTTCCTTGACATAGTGCAGGGCCTCTGTTCAGCTGCCTTCTGGGAAGTCCAGGCCAACCTTGCTGTGCAAGGAAGCCTGGCCCTTTCACCTTGAGCTTCTGGGACTCCTGAGTGCTGGGCTTCCCTGTGGGTCTCCTGCCTTTTCCTCTTGTAGACCCACCTGTGAGATGCCTTGGAGATCCTGGGAGAAGTCCAGCTGACAGGGCTTTCTCCCTAATGGCAGATTTCCTACGACCTGTCACACCCACTGTGAATCAACCAGTTTGATTTGTTGCTTGGTTGATTCACTCACTGATTTATAAACAGTTTATTTACCCCTTAACATGTGCCAGGCACTGCCCTGACCTGAGCCGGTGTAGGGCCTGATAGGGATAGCTGTCCTCACTGCAGGTTGCTGTGCTATTCATTAAAATATTAACTTTCAGGCTGGGGGTGCGGCTCAGAGGTTGAGCCTTGCCTAGGGTGCCCAAGGCCCGAAATTGAATCCCCAGCTCCACACCGGAAGTAAAAAAAAAAAAAAAAAAAAAAAATTGAGTTTCCAAAAGGTCGTAAAAGGCTCAGAGCTTTCATTCCTAGTCCTTTTCTGCTCCTTCCCATCATCTAGGAACACTAATTCTTTCACCTTCCTCTGGTTATATTTCTAAATACACTCAGTCTTCTTTAAACAACATTGTTATGCTAATTGGAGATGTAACAGTCTATCCTTACCCTTACTTTCTTCCAGTATAGGTAGAAGCCGAGTTTGGACTGAATCTCTGGGCATTGTTTTTGTTATTAAATTATGTGCACATTCAGAGTGGAGCTAGGTAGTATTCTACTGTTACATTTTTTCCTGAAATTCATAATTGCCTGACTTTTAAGAAGTTGATTGCTTTCCTTATCACTCTATTTTTCTAAATGCTGCAACAAATTAGTCAGAAACATAGTAATAAATTTTCTAAAATCTCTCACCAACCAGTTTTCCTAGAAGAGACCCAAGTGAGAAGGAAGGAGTTCTTGGTGTAGAACGTGATGTGTGCTGAGGTAGAACCCTGGGGGCCTCTCCGTCCCCACCTGAGGGGTTGTGGCCTATCCCACTTTAGGCTGCAGGGTTGTTGCTTCCTGAGTCTGGGGTCTCATGACCTAAACTTAATAAGAACTCAAAGGATCAGAACAGAGTTGATAAGTGAGGTGGATTGTGATCTGTAAGTGAGCTTCAGAACGTGACTCAGCCTGAACTACTGAACTTTCTTCTTTAAAAAATCATAACACGGGGCTGGGGATGTGGCCCAAGCAGTAGCACACTCCCCTGGCATGGGTGCGGCCCGGGTTCAATCCTCAGCACCACATACAAACAAAGATGTTGTGTCTGCCGAAAACTAAAATGTAAATAAAATATTAAAAAAAAAATCGTGACACAATGTAAGCAAAACCGTTTATACAAGTGTGCATGAAAATTGACTGTTGTTTTGGTGGTACTGAGGATTGAACTGAGGGGCACCCTATCACTAAGCTACATAACCAGCCCTTTTGATATATTTTTTCTTTGTTTATTTTTTTGATGGTGCTGGGGATTGAATCCAGGGCCTTGTGCATGCAAGGCAAGCACTCTACCAACTGAGGTATATCCCAGACCTATGTTTTATTTTGAAACAGGTTCTTGCTAAGTTGCTAAGGCTGGCTTCGAACTTGCAATCCTTTGCCTCAGTCTCCTGAGTCACTGGGATTACAGCCATGTGCCATGCACCCAGAAAAAGTGACTATTTCTAATGTGTACAAAGCCCTGGGTTCAATCCCCAGTTCTTCCCTGCCTCCCATTAAAACAAACAAACAAAAAACAAGTGGCTATTTCTAAATTCTAAAGTTGATTTCTTTTTATTTTTGACAGTTGGTTTCTTTTAGGCTGGGTACATTATTAGCTATGAGTGATATTTCAGTCTTTCCAAAAAATCTGTTAATAATTTTTACACTTCTTGAACTACATTAAAGATTATAATGCTGAACAGAGCAAGATGAAATGTTTTAATATTAGATATGTGTTGAAGATGAAGGTGTTTACAAGAAAGGCTGTGTATAGCAGAATGAGATTTGTAATGATAAAGTTCTGGTTTGTTAAACAATGAAGACCCAGGGCTGGGGTTGTAGCTCAGTAGCAGAGTGCTTGCCTAGCATGTGAGGCACTAGGTTTGATCCTCAGCACCACATATAAATAAATAAAGATCCGTCAACAACTTCAAAAAAAATGAAGACCCAATGTTTTCTGGCTACATTTTATTTGGTAGTTCATCAGGTGGGCTACAGGTCTAGAGGACATCTGTGTGCTAGGTGCGATCTCCCTCCCCACAGGTGAGCAAATCATCTGGAATCGAAATTAGTGTTGAAATCTCATCCAGTCATCCAGTTCCTTGTGGCATTGGCAAATGTATCTCATAGGCCTACATTTGAAACAAAATGGTCGTATTAAGTGCTGTCCAGTAATCAAAGATTATCCCTTTGTGTTTGGGTCTCTGTATTCAGTGGAACTATTTCGATGGCTTCCTACCACCCTTAGATGTCACTCTCCCTGTCCTTACCCGCTTTCTTTCTCTGGTCCTGTGAGTCATGGTTGATGCTGCTGATGAATCTGCAGTTACTGTCCTCTGCATGGCTTCACTCAGACTTGAAAACAGCTGTTGTCAGGTTTTTGTTTTGTGTTTATCAAGCCAATACCCTAAAGGCCACTTTCCCTCCAGGGCTGTTTGGATCCTGTCACTTCTCTAGTGAAGCACAGAGCTCAAGAATCTGTGCATGCACTGATCTTGCCAGCACTGTCCCACTCCTTCATCACCACCTGTTCCTGTCACCTCTGCCTTCTTCCTCACGTGAAACCGCCATCCCTGGGACTGGTCAGATGGCTTCCTCTCAGACATGGCTGTTCTAAAACCTTTTCTCAAGTAATAGATGCATGTGGTTAAAAAAAAAAAAATCCCTCAAAATACAAAAATGTGGGTCTTTCACATCCAACCTTAAGTGCCCCTGTTTTCTTCCACAGAGACAGCCGCTCCTCAGTCTCTTGCCTGATCTTCTGGAGCTGTCTACAGCATGCCTTCCCTGCTTCCCTGTGTTTTGAACATAAAGGGCAGGGTACCCTCTACACATTGAGTCTTGTTCTTCTGAAGAGTTTCACTTGAAGGTCTTTCCTCATCTGTCCACTGCCCAGCTGCATACAGCAGAGGGCGCCATTTGCCCAGAGCAGCCCAGGAGCTTGGGCTGGATAATGCAGGGCAGAAACCCTGGCTGTACAGAGCTTTCTTGAGACTGGGACATCCACTGTGGAAATGAACCATGACCTCTCTAGGAAGGGCATTTAGGTGGCTTTCATTCCTAAAAGTTTGGTTTTATTTTTTAAATAACAATTGTCCTCAAAATATGATTCTTAAAAGATTAGAATTTTTAGAGACTTATTTTCATCAAGTCACAGTTATTTGGTGCTGGCAGCTCCACAGCCAGGGAGCATCTAACTTGGTTTTGTTTCATCTCTCTGTAGGCCCTTTGTCACTGCAGGGAACCAGAGACAGCCGACACTTCACCAGCTTGAGTCATGCGCTACAGACACAGTGCTGTATCTCTCCTCCCACCAGCCGGTCAGGCCAGCAGTACAGACCCTACAGCTTCTTCACTAAATGTAGGTAGACTGGCACACACTTCCACTTCCTGCAACAGGAAAGTAGGGGTGCTTTCCTATCTTAATTTTTCTTCTGTCATAAACGAATTAACATTTTAGTGATTATTCAACTAAAAATGCAACTAGAATTATCTCATGTGCTACAGCTGTATTTGGAGAGCACTAGTTTATCTGAGCCCCTCATTTGGGGCACCCAAGGCCTAGAAGTATTGAATTGTGCCCCAGATACCCTGCTGATTTAGAGTCACACCAAGAAGGCCCTTACTGTTTTTAGCTGGGCCTTTGCTAGGACATATCATTTGGAGAAGTTCAAGAGACGTCACTACTGAGACCTGAGTTGTGATTGGCAGACATCAGGGAAGCAAGTCTACTTACTGGTCAGGGACTTACTGGGATTTAATGTTAGCCATCTTTTGTGGAAACAAAGTGGAATTGTCTCCTCTTGTGTTTTCCAAATGTAATCATGTTTTATGTTCACTGTATGATTTTATTTTATTTTCATTACCTCAGTGACATGGATGAAGCTGGGCTTTGTGGCCTTTCTTATTCTTAGGAGAGTGTAGATCTTTGCTTTACAACTACAGAGTTTTTCAAAACCCCGTTTCCTTACAGTGACAGCAGATGAGCTCTGGAAAGGTGCTTTAGCAGAGACTGGTGCTGGGGCAAGAAAAGGAAGAGGCAAAAGAAGCAAAAAAAAGAGAAGGAAGGATCTGAACAGGGGTCAGGTCATTGGTGAAGGTAAACGTGTTTGGTTGTTTTGACAGTTTTCAGATTTGGTCCTGAACTTGGGGTGGGAAACTGATGATCTTGGGAAGGGGAGAAATAGCAAGCAAGCTGGGTCTGAGGGAGGCCTGGGGGGGCCCAACGGCAAACTTTGTTCTAAAAAGAGTCTATGTGCTTTTAAAGTGTTTTCCCCCGATTTTATGGATATTTGGCAAACTGGAAACATTCTCATTAAGTGCATAAGAATCCATGGTTTAGAGTCCAACCAGGGGGCTTACCAGCTGCCCCGGAGTGTCACGTACTCTTCATGGGGCACAGCTGTGATAGGTCCTGTGCTGCACACAGCCCAGTGCAGGCAGGTGGAGCTCGCAGAGAGCTGGCAGGCTTCCCCTGCCCAGAGAAGACAGTGACCAAGAGCAGATCTGTAGTCACAGGGCCTGTTGCCGCTACTCAACTGGGCTGCTGTCACACAGAAACTGCCCTGCACAGCGCATGGTTGGACAGGCCCAGCTGTGTTCCGGTAAAACTTTATTTACAAATCAGCTGGTGGGCCGCACTTGGCCTTGGTCCTTCACGTGGTGATGTGATTGTTTATACTTGTGCTTTTGAAAGCAAAAATAGGATAGGTGAACTTGAATTGGCTTATTTTTACTGTTGTGCAGACTCATCACTTTTGATACTAACAACCTTTCAGAAATAAAGGAAGCACCTTGTGCTGCACTTCTAAGATTGCACATCTGCTTGGGTGCTTTTACTACTTGTATCTTGTTTTAGTTTTTAAGCATTTGTTATTTATTTTTAATAATGTTAATAATAATAATAATAATTATTATTATTATTTTTGAGACAGGTCTTGCCATCTGGTCTTGCCAGGCTGGTCTTGAACTTGCAGGTTAAAACCTCCCTCCTGTCTCAGCCTCCCACCTAGCTGGGACTGCTCACATGCACCACTGTGTCTGGCTATAATTTATGTTTTCAAATTATAAAAATCGTATGCATACCTTCTCAGTAAAAACGCGGAGTGTAGAGAAAACTAAAAGCCCCTGATGTCCTTCCTGCCGTCCACATTCCCATTGTCTCCCCTGAGGGGCCACTGGTCTCCTATTGGTATTTCCTTCAGTTGTTTTTGTGTGTGCTGGTGCGCGCTTTTGTATCAATTCCTTAAAGAAATAGATATCGTCTTTAAAAAGAAAAGAAAAGAAAAAGATAATTATACTATATGGTACATGCAATTGTATAATCTGCTTTTTTTTTTTTTTTTTTTTTAACCCAATAAGAGGTCTCAGGGCTGGACATGGTGGCAAACCCCTTAACCCCAGCGACTGGAGAAGCTGAGGCAGGAGGATGACAAGTTTCAAGGCCCGCCTCAAGAATTTAGTGAGACCCTGTCTCAAAATAAATAAAAAGGGTTGGGGATGTGGCTCAGTGGTAGAACGCCACTGGGTTCAATTTCCAGAACCAAAAGTAATAATAATAACATGTCTTAGAAATCATTCCACATCAGAACCTGGAGAGCAACGTTTTTTTTTTTTTTTTTTTAAGAGAGAGAGAGAGAGAGAGAGAAATTAATATTTTATTTTTTAGTTTTTGGTGGACACAACATCTTTATTTGTATGTGGTGCTGAAGATTAAACCCCGCGCCGCGCGCATGCCAGGCAAGCGCACTACTGCTTGAGAGCCACATCCCCAGCCCGAGAGCAACGGCTTTTGATTTTGTGCAGGATATGGCGCCTGCTGGCTGTGCGTTCAGCCGTTCCTCTGTTGCCGACTCTGTTGCCGACCTGCATTACAGGTCGTGTTTCAGCAGACATCTTAGCGCTCACAGGCCTCACGAGTGTTTCTCTTGGTAAAAGTGAAAATGCGGTCACATGCCTGTAGGGTAGATGTGCATAAAACTGTGACAGTGCCAGGTCACCTGCCAAGTGATCGCATCAGCTCCAACTCCACAATACTGTGCTGGTGTCTGTGCACGCGTTCCCTGGCATCTTAGCAACATGAAGAGTGAGCACCTTTTAGAAGTTGTCACTTACCTATAATCTTTACCCTTCAGGACGCTCCGGCTTCTTGTGGCCGGGTCTGAATGCCCCTCTCATGAGAAATGGAGCCGTGCAGACCATTGCCCAGAGGAGCAAGGAGGAGCAGGAGCAGGTGGCGGCTGACATGCTCCAGCAAAGGGAAGAGTGGGACTGGAAGCGGAGGATGAAAGTGAAGCGGGAGCGAGGCTGGAGCGGGAACACATGGGGTGGCCTCAGTGTCGGTCCCCCGGACCCTGGTCCCAATGGAGGTAGTGGAGGCCTGGTTTGCTTGCCTTTGGTAGAGGACGTATCGTCCTACAGTGTTTCTGAAAATAATTTTATTGTTTACTTGTCTGTTTAGATTACCCTTTCTGAAAAAAGAATTTGACCTCTTTGACTAACTTTCCACATTGTTATCCCGGTTGCATTTGTGGGACACTAGAGGCCTGTAACCAGGAAGTGTTCCTCCAACAGGATGGAAAGCCCTGGGTCCCAGTGCCTTAGCAGGTGCCTTAGACATGGTGGTGTGCATTATAGATCTGTAGGGCACAGCGTTTCCCAAACACGTGGCCTCAGGCTTGGAGTGCTGTTTAACAGCAGAGTTGAGGGACCCCAGAGAGCTGTCACTAAGCCTTCGTAAAAGCAAACATGAAACAAAAACTGACGACACTTAGGCTGAATTAGAAAACAAAGCCTCCCCCTCCCCACAGAGGCAGATTCACCTGAAAATCTTGCTCTTGCCAGTGAGTGGGAGAAGAGGAAGCAAACAGGAGTTTGGCTCAAAGTAGAGGAACGGTTGGGCTGGAGAGGATGGGGCGAGCGTGCAGGAGGGTGGAGGTCTGGGAGGGAGAGGACCTGCCCACGAGCCAAGTCCCCAGTAACCAGATCCAGAGTTTAGACAGACAGGCTGCTGTTACCAGCAGGGGCAGGGTGCAGGTTTGGGTGAGCCTGTGCAATGGGGGTGGAAAGGCGGGGAGGTCACCTGGTATCTGGTAGCTTTGGTCAGGAGTCATCAAGCCAGATAGTGGCATTGGTGAACATGGCCACCAGAATATTTCTTGATGAGAAGGTGGCACTTGGCACTGGCTTCACTATCACCCAGTGGGTGGGACCCTGGCAGTGTCCAGGAAAGAAGATTGACTCTTGAGCTGACCGCTTTCAAAGCCGACTGCTGGGTACAGAAGCTTTTATTCTGCTCTCCTATTTTATTTTGTAATTGAGATTTTCTGTAATAAGTAAAAGCAAGAGAATTTGGGAGTGTTGGAAACAGCTGTGGTGGTGAGCGGAGGCTGAATTAAGAGAACTGAAAGCTGAGGAGCCGGGAGTTCCCGAGCGGGTCAGACCCGCAGTTGAGAGTGGTGAGCGTAGGCCAGGCTCTGATCTCTCCCGGCAGCAGCAGCAGGCCACTTGTGACCAGACAGCTGCGTGGGTTCTGGCCTGGAGAGGGCGGTAGAGACAAAAGTGTAGGGATTGAGGACGTTGGCGAGATCTATGAGGAGTGAGGGACTTTGGTGTCTTTGAGGGACTTTGGTGAGAGAGGCTGTGAAGAGCCCAGGAGACCAGATGGGAAAGCAGCGAGGAAGGCTCTGGAGGTGTCGGCGCTCCAGGAACCTGTGCCTCGGGAGCCGGCAGCAGGGAGCTGGAGAGAGGGAGGCTGCGGTCAGAGAGCCGTGGCTGAGCTCGTGAAGTCAGGCCAGGCAGTCCCTGTGGATGATGGGAACTGGGGCGCAGCCTGGAGAGCGGCACCAGAGAGCTCAGGTTCTTCCCATTAGAAGTCTGAGGGCACCTGGGAAAGGCTGTCCCACGTGAGCAGCGTGGATGCTCTTATCTGTGTGCTTTTTCTTCTCTCCTTGTAGAGACCTATGAGGACTTTGATACCAGGATACTCGAGGTAGGCCTGCCGAGCTCAACTCCCAGGGTCCTCTGGAGAGGTTGCCGGGGTCGGGTGGGCAGGAGGAGCTGAGCAGAGCTGTGGTGACAGTGATCTCTCGGACACAGACTCAAGTTCAGGGAGGAATTAACACAATTTGAAGTTCAGTTCCTTCATGTTGGTGGTCCCCACTGCTGCCTTGGTTTGTGGGGACTATGAAATTGAGGTTTGTGAGGGGCAAATTCAGGAGCACAATTTGGAGATTATGTTAAGTTCCTTCTTCCTGGAGCTAGAGTGTGCTCTGTGGTGGCCTCTTGTGGAGCTGTACACCAGTTGTATCTAGGACACAATCAGAGAACAGGTTGGGAGGAGCAGGGGCAGGGGCAGAAAGCCTCAGGTTATGGCCAGTGTGCAGTTTGACTAGGGCAGTGGTCTCTGGGCTGCTCACAGATCCTGTATCAGGTGTGCTTGAACCACCCTTCCAGGGTGGTTCTCTGATGGCCAGTGTTCCTTGGAGCTGGCACTGTGCATTTAATCAGTGTTTCATAATGTGGAACAGAGCCGGGCTCGGTGGTGCACAGCTGAAATCCCAGTAGTTTGGGAGGCTAAGGAGGGAGGATGGTGAGTTCCACAGCCTCAGCAAAAGCAAGGCCCTAAGCAACTCAGTGAGACCCTGTCTCTGAATAAAATACGAAAAAGGGATGGGGATGTGGCTCAGTGGTCAAGTGCCCTGAGTTCAATTCCCAGTACCTCCCCAAATTGTGGAATAATTTATATATCAAATTTGTGTCAAAGCCTCTCTGAATATGTATATTATTTCTTCAATATCAGTTATATTATGGAATTTTTAAAATATGTTTACAAGTGTTTTATGTTGGTATCCCATTGTGTGTTATTCCCCCCACCCCAATTCTAGAGATTGAACCCAGGGCTTTGTGCATTGCTAGGCACGCACTCTGCCACCAAACCACATCCCCAGCCCTTTTAACTTTTTATTTTGAGAAGGGTCTCGCTAAGTTGCCCAGGCTGGCCTTGACTTTGCCTTCTTCCTGCTTCAGTCTCCTGAGTCACATGGATTACAGGCGTGTGCCCCTACACACACCCCAGTTCATAGCTTTTGAAAGTTAATCCCACTGAAAGAGTCTTTCATATGTAGGTTGTTTCCTATAAGATGATTCAAAAGTGTGGCCTCAGCCTCCCTTTTCCTTAAACTTCTTCCTAGGAAGGAAAGGGGACAACTGTCATTTAAGCAGTTTAGTTAATAGTTTCATAATTCCTGGCCTTTAAAATAGGCTGAAAAAATGGGAGATTTTCCTGAAGTTTATAATGAATAGGTGTTTCCAAATTCTGTATTCTTGTTTAAGCCTGATCCTTAACATAGCAGTCCAGTCCTGCGAAGTTTTTTCCTTACGTTGCATTTCATCATTTCTAAGATATTTTAGTACCTTTGATACTGGAATTTGTCTTATAATCAGTGTTAAACTATTTCAAAGTTTAATCCATAGTGTTTTCTTTCCTGTGTACATTTATTAAGATGGGGTACATTGAGTTGTGTAGTTGTAAATTCCTTTAAAGATTATCTTAGTTAACTCTCCTAATAACCCAATGAAATAGGAAGAGAAAGTCTTATTTCCATTGTGTTCCCGAAATGCTTCAGAGGGAGGGTTTGTTTGGGAAGTTTGCTTTTGTGCCTACAGACTGGAGGAGGTGCTGGGTCCTGCACCAAGCCTTGTGTGGCTGAGCCAGCAGGTCCTCGTCCTCTACCTCAGAGTTTTCTTCAGCTGTCCTATTGATGAAGCATTTTGTCTTTTAGGTCAGAAATGTTTTCAATATGACAGCCAAAGAGGGAAGGAAGAGATCAGTCCGTGTCCTGGTGGCTGTGGGGAATGGGCAGGGAGCTGCAGGTGAGTGGGGTGACGCTGAACACAAAGAGGCCTGGCTGCCCGGCTGGAAGCCAGGGCCCTGCTGCCAGTCTCACTTTTTCTACTAATAGAGCCGCCTAGAGGTCTGGGCTCACAAACCTGGTGGTAAACCACGAAGCTTCTCAGAGAAAGAAAGAAAAGCTCTTAAGGCCTACATCTGAGGACTGGGTATTTTAAAGGGCTTAAGACACTATTGTATGGTGCATAATAGTGAAAACTTAGAACAAGTTCAATCGGGCCTGGTTACAGGATAGCTGTCCAATATAATATTCTTTTTTTTAATATTTATTTTTAGTTATAGGTGGACACAAGATCTTTATTTTTTATGTGGTGCTAGGGATCAAACCCAGTGCCTCACGCATGCCAGGCGAGTGCTCTCCCTCTGAGCCACAACCACAGGCCTCCAAAGTAATATTCTATAGCCATTAAAGAATTGTGAAAAATTACTTACACAATAAGTAATTTTGGTTAAAAATTTGTCATGTAATCATGATTTTTTTTTAAAGTCATTTATATGCAAGGAAAAAAACTAGAAGACTGTACACTGACTGATAAGTGTTCACTTGGGTTAGCAGGTTTGTCAGTCATTTAAATTTTCTTCTTTAGACTTTTAAAGTTTCCCTACTGAACATCTTGTTTTTGAAATGTGTTCACATAGAACTGAAAAACTGTTTGTTGCTTCCTTTTGAAAATTTCAAAGCAAAAGCAAAAGACATGATAGTGCTTTGCTGTAAGAGACCATGGTTAGCAGTTAGTGTTGTCTCTTTTCAAAAATATCTTTTCTGAAATTTTGTGTCCATGTTACCTCCCTTTACCTTTTTATCAAAAGCTTAGCAGAGATCTTATTATAGCCATGAATTTGCACCTTGCTCTTCTTGCTTGGTTTTGCCCTGAGAGGTCTTCTGTTAGCATAAGCAGATTTCTGGTATTGGTTTCATAGTGTTCCAGTGTGTGCATAGACATGATTTTTGACCCAATCCCTATTGTTTCCAAATTTGTATCATTTATTACAAACAACAACAATAACATTGACCTTTTTGTACATGGAGCTTGTTGAACTTTTGGAAATATAGAAATAGGAGAAATGTCTTGAAATTGCTGCCGCACTGGGTGTAAATGTCAAGTATTGCCAGATCTCCTCCTCAAAGGTTGCATCAGTTTATGTCCCTCTGTACCACCCATCCTTGCCCTGAGTAGTATCAGACTTTACTGATTGTCAGTATGATCCCTGAAACGTCTCTCCCAGTTTACACCTGTACTTTCTAAGTTAGGAGAGTGCCGACGCCATTTTGCGTGTTCATTGGCCGTTGCGCTTTCCCTTTGGACATCTGTCAGTCCAGGTGCTTTGCCTATTGTTTTAATTGGGTGGTTTTCTTGTCTTTATTGATTGGGATTAGCTTCTTGTAAGTTAAGGACATGAGCCTTTTTTGTCTTATCATCTTTTGACTTAGTTTTGAATTTTTTTCCACATCGAAGCTTTAAAATCCACAGAAGTTTTAAACCTTAACATAGCAAATTTATCAGTCCTAGGTCACTTCTGGTTTGTGTTTTGCTTAGAAAGTCTCCTTTTGAAGATTATAAGTAAGTGCACTCATATTTCCCTCTAGGACTTCCATGGTTTACTTTGTTCTGTTTAAACTAGGAACTGGAATTGAAGCCCTTTTCATCCCAGGCCTCAGATGTCTTGCCTATTTTATTTTCCTGTGTGTAATTTTAAAACAAAGTACTTTTTTCAAATTAAATAATAAATGGTGGCAGCAAATAATGGAAGCATTTCTGCAACTTGTGATAGACCTCATTTCCTAGGGTAAAGCATTTACAAATTGGAAACTATTAGGTTTATTTTTCTGGTTAATTAAAATTGAAATTCTACTGAAATCATAGTTTTACTCTATAACAATGTATTTTTCCCCTATCCCTTCTTGTCATTTTAATCTCTTTGCACAAGTGCCCCAAAACATTTGCCTTTTATAAATATAGAGCATACTTAATTTTAAAAATTGAGTATATTTCATTTTATTAGAGATTTATAAAAGGTAATGTTATGTATCTCAATGTCAAGTCTGTCCAATGCCTCAGAACAGATGAGCACATCTCTGGCTTTCTTCATGGCTGGTTGTGCAGAGCAGGTGTTCTGTGGGCAGTTGAAAGAAGGGCGTGAAATGCTGTAGAGCCCAAACTGGGAGCTGGGGAGAGGCACAGGCTGGGTCAGAGTAGCTTTCCTTTTCATAAGTTTTGCTTTTTCTTTTGAAGGTTTTGCCATTGGGAAGGCCACTGAGCGGGTGGATGCTTTCAGGAAAGTACGTGCATGTTTTTCTTTGTTAACATTTAGTAGAAGATGAAAAGCTCTGTGTTCACATGGGGGCACTGCAGGCACACAGTCACGTATCACGAAGGAATCGTCAGTGTATGTGTGATAATGATATTGTAGCTAAGTCCTTATGTTTTAAGGTGCATAGGTGGAATTTTTTATAATAAAATACTTTATAAAATAGTTTTGAAACCCAGCGAGAGATTTAGGAGAATTTGTTCCTTCCTTTCTTCAGGCAAAGAACAAAGCCATCCACTATTTGCATTACATAGAGCGGTATGAAGACCATACAAGTGAGTGTGGGTCTTTTCTTGTAAGATTTGCAGAATGCCACTGTGTCCTGGTGTGTCTGTGACATGCCCAATGGGTGTCTTTGTGTTGCTCTGACTGCATTCTTACAAATGTGCAAAATGAGGAAACAGCCTGGCCTCGGGGGGTGGCAGGAGAATGAGTGGGGTCAGCGTCTGTGTGTCCTGTGGGCTGGCTTCTTAGGGCAGCACCCAGTGCTCTGTGGCTTTTGCAGACATTAAAGCCACATGCCTGACCCTCCTGTGTCTGCTTTACCCCCCAGTATTCCATGACATCTCCTTGAGATATAAGAGGACACACACATCAAGATGAAGAAATAGCCCAGAGGTAACTGGAAAGCTCTGACTCTCTGTTGAACATAAAGCAGAGAAAGCACCACAGTCCCACCCTCCCCCCTGGGGTTGTTCGCCTCTCCTTGAACTCATCCTGAGAGTGACAGATGGAAGTCCTGAATTAGGCTGAGGAAGGCCAGGCTCCTGGGGAAGAAGCCAAGGTCGGGCTGCACAGGCCCAGGCCTGTTCCTGGAGTGGCTGAGGCATGCAGAGCAGGTGGTGGTGGTCCGGTTGGATGAGTGGGCACGTGGTTCCTCCTGGAGCCTTCACCCAGCTGGACGGTGTGTTTTCCTGCCAGTCACGTGCTGTTCCTCTACAAGTGTCGTGGTGTTAGGCTTGTTATTTGGTGCTGGGGATTAAAGCAGAGCCCCACACCTGTGAAGCACGCGCTGTCACGGAGCTCCCCCAGCCCCTCACCATTGAGTACTGTTGAACTTCTATGATCTCTATTCATTGAGGCACTGGGTGAGCAGAAATGGCCTTTCTTGTCTTGTGGACAGGCCACAGGCAGTGTTGGTTATGGGGACAGTCACACCCAGTGCACTCTTGGTGCAGAATTCTTAAACATTTGGATTTGCATTTTGCTTGCAGTTCTGTAGTAAGAACCTGTTTCATTTGACTGTAGTTTTTTAAATCTCAGGAGTTCAGGTCAGGAGCTGGGCGCAGTGGTGCACACCTGTAATCCCAGTGACACTCAGAAGGCTGAGATAGGAGGATTGCAAGTTCCAGGCCAGCCTCAGCAACTTAGTGAGGCCCTAAGCAACTGAGCTACTGCCTTGTGCCTTCCTCAGTGCTGTCAAGAGGAGGAGGAGGGCCACCTTCATCAGGGTGGCCAGAGGTGGCCTCTGAGCAGGGGCAGTGTGAGTGAGATCCTGAAGGAAGAGGAGCAGAGGGGCAGGTCTGGGAGAACGTTCCAGGCTGGTGCGTGCCCCAGGTAGTGTGCCCTCCTGCACAGGCCATGTGAGGACAGTGCAGTAAGTGGGGTCGGGCACGGGGTGTGTGTGTGTGTGTGTGTGTGTGTGTGATAATGATATTGTGGGGGGAAGATCCTGCAGATGTCTTTGTTTAATTCAGAGAGCAATGGCCAGTGAGAGGTTGTGCCCCGGAGCCTTGATTTGCTGAGGATCAAACCCAGTGCCTCACACATGCCGGGCAAGCGCTCTGCTCTATAGCCCCAGCCCTGGCTTGTGTTTTTGATGCTCTTCTGGAGGAGGGATTGCCGGTGGCCAAGAGCAGGGCACGTGGCTAGAGGGGAGGAGACCACCCCAGCACTGAAGGCCATCAGGGAGGTGAGAAAGCACTCCAGGAGCCACCAATTCAGGAGACGCTGCCACTTAGGCCAGAAGGTGTTCCCAGGAGAGGGAAGTGGTGTCGCTGCCAGGGCAGCTGAGTGGTCTAGGAGGGTGAGGACAGGCGTCTCCCTTGATGGTAACCAGGCATGGACACGGGAGCTGGCCTGGGCAGAGGGCCAAGAGTTTTCAGGCACTAAAGTTTTAATGTAAGTAACATCGTGGTTTCCCCCCCCACTACGTTTAAGGTAGATATTCTGTTTAATTTTTGTACATACCATTGAATAAATGTCGTCCTAGAAGTCACACTAGCTGGGGGTGGTGAAGCCAAAATGTCATTCCCTAAACCCAGAGCCACACGAAAGACAGCATGCTGGCAGGTGCTCAGTCCATTTCCTGTCTCCTAGGATACGGCCTGCGCTGCCACAGGGCCATCATTACCATCTGCCGGCTCATTGGCATCAAGGACATGTATGCCGAGGTCTCTGGGTCCGTCAACATGCTCAACCTCACCCGGGGCCTCTTCCATGGGCTCTCCCGCCAGGTAACCTTCCCTGGGGTTTGAGCAGGTCTGGCTATGCTGCAGACCAAGGTGCTGAGGGTCTCCTAGGGGCTCCCACGGCCACCTGCTGCAGTGACCCCAGGGCTCTGCTGCCCAACCAGAGCTAATCTTGTTTCTCAACATCACCTCACCGAGTCGTTTTGAACCAAATCTCAGGTCCCATTTTATTTCATTCGTAAATATTTCAGTGTATTTCTAAAGGATCAGAATCAGAAACCTGAGAAGTGGTTTCTGATTCTGATCCTTTAGAGGATCTAAAGGATCCGTTTACTTCTATGGTAGAGCGCTTGCTAGGAACACTTAAGGCCCAGGTTTGATCCCCAGCACTGGGGAAAAAAAAATGTCATGGTACCCTTACCATTCCTAAATATCATGACTCAGTATTATCAAGTATCGAATCTGTTCATTCAAATCTATCCATTCGTCTGATTTAAAAACTTTTTTTTTTACACAGTTTTTGATTCAATCCCATTGATTTGATTCAATCCAGTTGAGAAGATGTCAGCACTTCTAAAGTTTCTCCTGTGTCTTTTAAGTCTCTCTTGGTCTGTCCCTCTCTCTTCCCCCCTTGCTGCTGTTATGTTGAAGAAGTCAGGTGTTTTGTCCCATAGTGTTTCCAGGGTTGAGCACCCGTGGAGTCCTTGATGTCCTTTCCCCCCTGGACCTCCTGTGATTTGGTTGTTAGATCTCAGGGCTCCACCAGGTTCAGGCTTGGTGCTTGGCCCGGCAAGCACGTGCTTAGGGAGTTTGGAAGGCGAGGCCTGGCGTACCCCAGTTTGGGGTGGGAAGGTGGGCTGAGGCATCCCCCTGTGACAGCCACTGTGGTTTAACCACCCAGAATCAGCTGGCACTGCTCTTTCCCCCAAGCTCTCTGGTGGGTTCTGCACTCCCACCCCCACCCCACCCCTGTGGTGGTGCCTCTCACTCCTATAGCCACAGGGACCCTCGGAGACCTAACTGCTGTTCTCACTTTGGTCTTGCCCAGGAAACCCACCAACAGCTGGCCGACAAGAAAGGTCTCCATGTGGTGGAATTCCGGGAGGAATGTGGCCCCCTGCCCATCCTGGTCGCCTCCCCCCGGGGGGCCTTGAGGAAGGATCCTGAGCCAGAAGAGGAGGTTCCCGACATCAGGCTGGACTGGGAAGAGGTGAAGGCTGCACAGGGAATGAAGCGCTCTATTTGGTCAGGTCTCAAGAGGGCCTCCACCTGACCTTCCTGCCACCTGGCTCCCCTACTGCAACACCGTGCCTGCTGCCCTAGGCGCCTGGGACTCCCCCGTCACATCTTGCTGTGTCACCTCTTTTTTCTTTTTTGAGGTAATTTCAACCTTCTTTATTTACAAATAAATAATTCTAGTTTTGATTTATTGATCACGTGATCTGTGCCAGGCAGTGTGACAGGGACATTATGTACTGACCTCAGTTCAAGACTACTTTAAATACTCCATGAAACCAGCAAAAGCAAATGGAGCAGGGAGACAGGAAAAGACCCACCCAGGGGTAATGTGCACAGGGACATGAAGGGCTGTGGTGGCTGTGCCCGACGCCCGCTCGGGCTGACCCATCCCTGGGAGGTGACCTCCTGCCCTGTCCCTCACAGCTGCACCCACCTCCAGCAGGGCCCAGGCTGCCCTGGTGGCAGGAAGTGCCTCATTGTTCCAACTTGAACATCAAGTGCCAGCAGCAGGAACCTCTTGTCACACGCTTGACACCTCTTGTGTGGTGTCTGGAGAAATGTCTCTTCACCTCTTTTTGCCCATTTGAAAAATTGAGTTATTTGTGTTTTTATCATTGAGTTGTAAAGATGCTTTAGTATTGTGGACACAGGCCCCTGTAAGGGGTGTGACCCACCATGTTCCTCCTCCGTGGGCAGATCATCATTTCCTGTTTCTTTGAATACTTTCTCTGCCCCCATCCTCCCCCAATCCTCTGCCTACCCAGGTAGGCCCTTGTCACAGTCCCCCAGTTTATTGCCTTTAAGACAATAGAGTAGTTAAAGCACAATTAATGCCAACATTTTTTTTACACATGTAGATGTGCAATGTATGATAACAACACAGAGACCAGGCAGGAGTCCTGGAAATATGCTGTCACCTGGTTCTCTCAAGGGGTCATTTGAAGGTGGACTGGTTAAGGTAAAGATGTGCACTTAAACCCTATTGTAAAGGAGTCACTAGCGTGACACAGAGCTGTAGCTATTAAGCCAGCAAAGAGAATGAGGTGCAATCTTAAAAATAACTCATTGTGCTGTTGCAGTGGCACACACCTGTAATCCTAGCTGCTCAGGAGGCTGTGCAGGAGTTTCCCAAGTTCAAGTGCAGCCTCAGCAACTTAGCAGGACCCTGTCTCAGAAAGGGCTGGGCAAACATACAATGCTCTTGATTTGTTGATTATACATATCCTTTGATTAAAGTCCAAACATAACGAGTCTTTAGAGACATTTTGTATCAGAAAAAAATAAACTTTTCTTTTGCAAGTTGCTAGATAATGTAGAAATTTGGTACAAAAAAAACAAAATGCAAAAAAATGTGTATGTATTTATAGTGAATAGGATTGCCTGAGGCGCGTAATACTTGTTTATTTAATGTGTGCCCTTGCAGACAATTTTACATGTTTGTATGACAGGACATACATGTATGTGTGAGTGTGTGTGTGTGTGTGTGTGTGTGAGAGAGAGAGAGAGAGAGAGTGTGTGAGAGTGTGTGTGTGTGTGTGAGTGAGAGAGAGAGAGAGAGAGGGGGAGAGAGAGAGAGAGAGAGAGAGAGAGAGAGAGAGAGAGAGAGAGAGAGAGTATGTGTGTGTCTTTTATATACAAAAGAGGCTGAAATATCTATCCAGGCAGAATATGTGATCAGACCCAAGCCTGTGCAGGGAGTTGGGTGACCATTAACTTATGCTGATCTGATGGGTCACAAGTCCCAATGTGTATCACCCACACTTCAGTCAGCAACAGCAGCCAATCTCCCAACTGTAGCAGCATTAGTTAGTTTCCCTGCACACTCTGTGTTCCTGACATCACAGTGCTGTAAGTTGGTGGCCCTCGTTAAGCAAAGTCATATTTGCAAAATAGCATTATTTGTTTTTAAAGCTTTTAAAGACATGGTTTTCTTGGGGGGAAAAAAAAAGGCTTGGGACCCAGCTCAGTGGTGGATTGCTTGCATCGATGTGGGAAGCTATGGGTTCCATCCCCCGCACCACAGAACAAACTCAAAAAACCCTCAATCCAAGAGAAGGCAGAAAAAGAGGAGAAGGGGAACAAGGAACAGGCGGCCCCAAAGAGAAGCCTGGGAAGTTCAAAGCAGCCGTTCCTAGACCGCACTAAGTGCAAGCCCTCTGAACACCTGTGCACATCCTGTCAGCGCACTGTGCTGTGTTCTGTTGAGCTTAACTTTGTCCTCCTGGTGTTCCCCTTCAGGGTCTGTCCACTTCTGGCAGCAGGCTGGTCCCGTCTCCACCTCTCCCCGCAGTTCTCAAGTATTTTAATGTTCTGCCGTACAGTGCGTGCTCCCTGAGTATGGTACATCTTGGAGAACTGTCCCATCATCATTCAGGTGGTGTCCCTCTATATGATTGGCAGTTTTCCTTGCACGTAGTTAATATAGTCTGAGCTTCATACAGTGACTACTGCTTTCCTTCACTAGAGTTGGCCCCGTGTTTCCCTCTTCAACACTTCACTCTTAATCTACGGTGGTCCCCTCGTACCCACGGTTCAGCTCGCCAAGGTTTCAGGTACTTGTGGTCAACTGCAGTCCCAAACTGTTAAGTGGAAAATTCCAGAAATAAAAAAATTTCCTAAGTTTTAAATTATATTTCATTGTGTGTAATGCTATGAAGTCTCGCACTGTCCCCCTGAGGTATGAATTGTCCCTTTGTCCAGTGTGTCAACACTGTATACGCTCCCTGCCTGTTACTCACTCTTGGTAGCCATCTTGGTTATCAGATGGACTGTTGCAGTATTACTGCTGACACTCACATACCCCTGATTTTACTTAAAGCTTAAGGGGAGCGATGGTGGGAAGTTTATTGAATTATGTTAAAATTATTCTATTTTACTATTAGTTACCATTGTCAATCTCCTCCTGTGCCTAATTTATAACAGTCATAAGAATGTAGATATAGGGGGAAACAGTGTATATAGGGCTCAGTGCCATCTGCAGCTCAGGCATCCACTGGGAGTCTCGGGATGTATCCCTGGGTGGGGGTACTACTGTATATTTTAAGTGGACTTCTAGACACCAAAGGGTTGGAACCTGTTTTTTGAACCCCTCTGATAATCTCTGATAATTGGTACGTTTAGGCCCCTGACATATAATGTGATTATTGATCCAGTTGAAATAGCATCTGCTGTGCTTGGTACCGTTCTGTGTAATTGCCCTGGTTCTTTGTGCCTGTTTTTGTCTGTCTCTTCTTTTCCTGCCTTTTGATTCCATCTACTCACATTTCTCAGCACACCTGTTATACTTCTTTTTAAAAACCTTTTTTAGTGGTTGTAGTGTATACTGATAACTAACCCAGGTCCACTTTCGGATGACACTGCCGGGTCAAGACTGGTGTCAGTACCTCACAGCAACAAAGCATTCCTGGTGCTTCTGCCACCCCGCGTCACACTGTCATCTCACATGTACATATACAGTTCTCATCGAGGACATTTGTTAATTTTGTTCTGAACAAACTTATCCAAGAAAACTTAAGTTGTTATTCTTTTCTATGTAAGTCTCTTTCTGGCCGGGATCATGGTCCTTTTCTTTTAAAGGACTTCTTTTATCATTTCTTGCCAGGCAGCTTCCTGGTGACACAGTCCCTCCGTGGTGTGTCTGAGAGTCTCTATTTCTCTTCACTCTGAGGCTGAGTTTTCAGGACATGGCTGTAGGTTGGGGGGCTTTCACCTCAACACTTCTAAGTGTTTTGCTCCACGCTCTTCCTTGAATACTTTCTGAGCAGTTGGATATATTGTGTCTCTGTTCCCAGAGGCAGGGCTTCTTCCACTGGCCCCTTTAGGGTGTGTGTGTTTGATGGTGGTTCTGTTTTGGTGTTGGCTTGGCTTTCTCTTGGTGCTGCAGTTTGGATTCCTGGAGGCTGAGGCTGGGTGGAGTTGTTTTGTTGTTCCTTCTGCTTGAAGTTCTCTGAGCCACTTTGATTTGGTACTAATTTGGGAAGTTCTCCTCTTCCGTGGATTCCCATCTTGTCTACATGACACCTCTTATCTTCCCACAGTTCTTAGATGTTGGTTCTTTCTCTCCCTGTCTCCCTCCCCCTCAGCCTCTCGCCCTCTCCCTCTGCTCCTTTCCCTCTCCATCTCCCCCTCTCCCCCTCTACCTCTCCCTTCTCCTCCCCCACTCCTCTGCTTGTCTCCCTTTCTCTCTCTGTCTCCCTCTCCCTTGTTGCCCCCTCCTTGTCTCTCTCTCTTTCCCTCTCCCTCTCCATCTCCCTCTCCCTGTCTCCCTCATCTCCCTCTCCCTCTCCCTCTCCCTCTTCTCCCTCTCCCTCTCCCTATCTTGCTTTGCTTTCGTGTTTTGGAAGCTGAGACATTCTTTGCTCAGTGGAGTCCAGTATGTTAATGAGCTCATCAAAGCTCTTCCTCATTTGTGTCCCACCATTTTGTGTCTCCATCTCTTTCTGCCTTGTCCCCTCTGCTGGTGCCTGTTCTCTGTCTTTCCATGAGAGCCCTTGGCAGGTTAGTCGTGGTTGTTTGAGGGGTTCCTGGTCTGAGTGTCCCAGCATCCCTCCTGGTGGGAGTCTAGTGTCCGTGCTTGCTCCTCTCTCAGGCCTTTGCCTTTTAGTCTGCCTTGTAACTCTAGCACTGGGGAAGGGAGCTCGTGGAAATAGGCCTTGAGGAGTGTCCAGGAGTGGGAGGCAAGCTTTCTGTGGCCCCTCCAGCGGGTCCCTGTCTCCTGAGCCTGCATCCTGGGCTGGGAATGTCCCTAGTGCTTCTCCCTGTTGCCCTCTTAGGTGGAACAGCAGGACTCAGGGTGCTGGAGCTGGTTGCCTGCCTTCCCCCAGGTGACACAGGCTCTGGTGATTCCCAGTTGTTCAGACTCTGATAAAGCAGTTTCTCTAGAGGGCAGCCTTGTTAGGAACAGAATGCTCTGGCATATGTCAGAAAGGTCCAGAAACATGAGGAACCTGGAGACAGTCTCAGTGGGAACACTGAACTCCTGCAGCTGAAACCCACAAAGGTGGAGGGCCCCTGTGATCTGGCGGTGGTTCTGAGTTTTTCTTTTTTTTTTTTCTGTTTCTTTCTTTTTTCTTTTCTTTTTTTTTGGTACTGGGGGTTAAACTCAGGACATCACTCTGCAGAACAAGCTCTGCCCACTGGGTTCCCTCCCTGGAGTTTTCAATATTCAACTTGCCTACTGAGCCTCCAGAAATCCATCAATTACAACCTGCCTTTGCCAAGACTAGTATACACATTTTCATAGCAGCTTTGTTTATAGACAAGAACTGGAAACAGTGTAGATGTCTATCAGCAGGTGAGTGGATGCAGACTCCCCAGGCCCACCTTATGAGACAGTTGATCACTCAAAAATAGGAAAGGGTGAGCTATTGGCACTTAACCTTGATGATGCTCAAAATAATTATGTTGAAAGAAGCCAGATTTAAAAAAAAAAATAAAACATGCTGTATGATTCCGTTTATTGAAACTTCTAGAAAGTATATAGTAACAAAAAGCAGATCAGGGGTCACCTGGAGATGTGAGGGGGGATGGTGGAGGTGTGAAGGGATTGCAGAGAGGCAGGAGGAAACTTTTAGGGTGATAGACATGTTGTTTACATTGATTGTGGTGCCCTCACAGCTGATGCATAGTATTGGAACTCAGCAGAGTGTGCTTGAAATGTGCAGGTTGCTGCCCTTCATTGAAACTGTTTTTTGAAATTAGCTACAACCAACAGGGGACAGAGAAGCCCCCAAGTGGTCTCTTCCTTTACTGAAGACTATGATGTAGAAATTGATTGCAGAAGAAATCTCTTTCCTGTCCATGCAATGTTTTGAGCTTATCAGTGCTTAACTCCTGCGTGGCTAAATCGATCCTGCTTCAAATGCTGGGCGAGATCTTCAGGGGTGTAAGTACCACGTAGGCAACATGATGCCAAAGCGAGGTCTGTGCCCCCAGATGCAGGTCCCTTCCCTCATGCATCAATCCTTTGGGGATTCCAAGGCCTTTGGAAAGAAAGTTGAGGGGTCCTGGGAGCAAAGAGGGTTGGGGATGTGCCAAGGGATGAGTAGGAGGTGCGCACTGGGAGGAGGACACTCCACACGGGCCTCCACTGTGCACCCAGTGTTCCACGAGGCTGGTTCAGAGCCAGGGCTGCAGGCCAGGCACATCTGGGAACATTGCAGGTTCAGGGGACTCTGCCGAGCCTAGAGAAGGGGATACTGGTGCTGAGCAGCATATATCAGGGAAATCGGTCGCTCCCACCTGACTGATCCCTTTCCAGGGCAGTCTTGGGGCCCTGCTGCAGGGACACCCAGTGAGGATGCTCGAGGAAACCTTTCTGTCCAGGAACGCGGTGGGGCTGGTGAGGGCTGGGGTCCTAGGGCGAGCTGGCTGCAGCTTTTTACCTGAAGTCCCCCTGTCCCGCCCCTTGATGATCCTCCTGGAGTCGGGCCCCAAGTGACTTCTCCCTTGGAAGCCTTTGGGAGGCACCGAGGAACTGTCTGGGGCCCTGTCCCTGAGGGCCACAGGGCTTTCAGTGTTTGCTGACTTGAGTCTTGGGGAGTTTGTAAGGAGGACTCCAGCCCTCCACCTCTACCCGCAGACATCCAATGGATGGCTAAAGGCAGAATTAGAAGGGCAGCATCTCTGCCTCAATATATGGCCCATCCATCCCCTTTGCCTGAGTCACCTTGGATTTGTTACTGGACCCTGCTGGCTTCATCAGTGCCCACCAGCACAAGGAACAGGAAAAAAAAAAAAAAAAGAAAGAAAAAGGAAAAAATCAAGAACTTTGATCAAACTGGGGAGAAGCAGCCAGAAGGCTTGGAAGAAGCCCCTGACCCACAGAAGTGGTTACAGTTTATAGAAACAAAACCGAAGTGATCTACATTCGTGAATTTCCTTGGCCTGAAGAAAAGCAAAAATGGGAAAAACACAGAAAATGCCTAGGCAGATGGCCTGTGCCCAGGCCTGAGGAAGGGCAGGACCCATCTTAGCTTTCCTGGCTCCTGAGGTGGGAGTAGGGTTGCAGCCCGTCTCTATTTTCAGCAGAAGAAAGTTGCTCTTAATTCAGAATCCAGACCCCCACCCCCATGCAGTCTGTTTCATGTCCCAGGAACAAGGTCTGATTGATGTGCATCTGAGAGCCAAAGCTGGTGACACAGCTCTCCTGACAAGGCACCACCTGGCCAATCCTGGGAAGATGGACAGACCTCAACTGGTCAGGACCACCTGCTTTGGCAGCTGTGCAAAGCCCAAGCCCTTGCCCTCATTCCCCTCTCTATAAAAGCTCCAAGTCATTGTCACCCCCTGAAAACAGGCTAAGATGTGGGTCCCCTGCCTTCCCCGTGTGGCTGCACTCATAAAAGTTCCTTTCCTGCTGGGCATGGTGGTGCATGCCTGCAATCCCAGAGATTCTCGGGAGGCTGAGGCAGGAGGATCACTTGAGGTCAACCTTGGTGATTTTGTGAGACCCTCAGCAATGTAGCAAGACCCCTTCTCAAAACAAGAATAAAAAGGATTGGGGTGTGCTCAGTGGTAAGGCACCCGGGTTCAATTCCTAGTCCTTTACCTGGAGCTGAAGCTCCCTTCTTCCTTTTCTTTTGCGGGTTAAAGCTTCCCCTGTGCATTCAGTGTCATTGGACTTGGAGTTATCATTGACCCAACTCAGAAGTTCCCATCTCTGGTATCTCCACCTCCTCTTGGTACTGGGGATTGGACCAGGGGCTCTGCCACTGAGCTACATCCTCAGCCCTTTTAATTCTTTATCTTAAGACAGTGCCTCAATAAGTTGCTAAACCTGGCCTCAAACCCACAATCCTCCTGCCTCAGCCTCCTGAGTCACTCTATCACAGGTGGGTGGCACTGTGCTCGGCCTGTGGTTGCATTTGGATGCAGTCCAAGCTGCTGCAGGTTTGAGGAATGTTCTGTGGGCATCTATATAACAGTACCTGGACAGGGGTGCTTTCTGCAGGGGGCGCCAGACCCTCTCGCTGTTTTTTTCTGTGGATGTCTGCCTGGCCTGTAGTGGGTTGGTCACAGGACATTCAGGAGAGATCTAGGGCACTGGGCAGTGCCCTCCATCCAGCAGGTGACCTGGCAGGAAGAGCCCTTGCAGCAGGGAAGTGGGGTGGCACTCTGTAGGTGAAAGCACAGAGCTCTCTGATGACTAGTGACTAACACAATGTGAAGCAGAAACATCCCATGAACTTCATGTTCAAGTACAAAGCTGGCTAGGATGACTGGGTGGCATTGCAATCTCCTGAAGGTCCTTCTTGGATTCATACAAAAAGAGAGAGCGAGGGACTAAGGGGCAGGAAGGAAACACAACTTTTTCAAACACTGAGATCTGGAGTCCAGCTCCTGCCATGTAGTCAGTGAATGAATGGATAATAATTGTTTTTACGGGACCATGTGACCTGGGGCTGCTCGGCTTCCTGTGGGCCCTCAGCATCCCTATGTATAAAGCAGGGGCACAGACCAAGGGTGCTGTCAGCTTTCTGTTGCTGTGACAAAGCATCTGAGAGAATCCCCTTAAAAGGAAACAGGGTTTCTTTTGGCTCACGGCTGCATAGGTCTCAGTCCATGGCACCTTAGCCCTGTTGCTTTGGGCCTGTGACAGCACAGTAGGACATCCTGGCAGCTGGAGCACATGACAGAGGAGGCTGCTCATTTCTGATACTGGGGATATTGGGACCCAGCCCAGTCCTACCCACCCTGGGAAGAGGGTGGGTAGGACTGGGCTGGGTCCCAATATCCCCCTCAAGGTCACACCCCTAATGATCTCATTCCTTCCAGGAGGCCCCACCTACTAAAGTTTCCATTATGTCCCAAGGGCCACAGGCTGGTGACCAAGCCTTTAGCACATGGGCAATGGGGACATTTGACATCCAAACCACAATACCAAGTGATCATTAGCTGGGGGCTAACCCCTGGTCTCCGGGCCAACCCCTCCCCACAGCCCAGGCCTGGGGAGATTGACTGCATTCTGCAGGACATTCACTGCAGGCAGCTGCCTCAGCCAACAGGGAAGTCCTTAGCAGAGGCTCTTTTATTTCACGGGGGGTGGTACCAGTGATTGATCTCAGGGATGCTTGACCACTGAACCCCATCCCCAGCCCAATTTTGAATTTGATTTAGGCTCAGGGTCTCACTGATTTGCTTAGTGCCTTGCCATTGCTAAGGCTGATTTTGAAATTTTTGATCCTCCTGCCTCAGCCTCCCGAGGTGCAGGGATTCCAGGAGTGCACCACTGCGTTGGCCAAGGGGCTCCTTTTTGGCAGTGGGGTTTCCTTGGAGAGAAAGCTGACCCTGTCCTGGGGTCATCCCTGATTTGCCCACACAGCAAAGCTTTGTTACTTTTTCTTTTCTCTGGAGGGCAACTCAATTCATACCTAGTAAACATAGCCCCACAGGTTCTCTGATTAAGAATAGTGCAGAGCTGGGGGGCAGTGGTACATGCTTGTAATCCCAGACACTCTGGAGGCTGAGGCTGGAGGATGGCATGTTTGAAGCCAACCTTAGCCATTTAGTGAGGCTCTGAGCAACTCAGTGAGACTCTGTCTGTAATGAAGTATTTTAAAAAGGGCTGGGGATGTGGCTCAGTGGTAAAGCACCCCTTGGTTCAACCCCTGGTACCAAAAGAGAGAGAGAGAGAGAAGTGAAGAAATAAGGGAAATCAAAACTCAAGCTAAGATCTTAACCCTGCAAACGCAGCTGGTAGAGAAACGTGCTGACTTCAGGGCTATGAGGATTCACCTCACCAAGACTCAGGTAGCAAATGCTCTCCAAACCTGTCACCCTCAGGGCTGGGTGAGCTCTGCGGTAGAGCACTTGCCTAGCATGTGCAAGGCCCTGGGTTCAATGCCCGGTGCGGCAACAAAAAGAATTTCAAAACCCCATGTGATCTTCAGGTCCAGGGAGAGCAGTCAGAGCAGCTGTCTGCCCCTGAGACTGGGCCTGGGAGCATGCCAGGGGGCTCATCAAAGGTCCGGGGAATTGCCACCAGTGCGGCCAAGGTCACTCCTAGATGGCAAAATGAAACCTGTGAGCCACGTTTTCTGTGACTCTCAGGAATCCCTTCCACACCTCTGTCCTTAAAACAGGGAAGAGTAATAATGTCACTCAGTCCCTTTGTAGTGCTGGGACCACAGTGGTCTTTAGAGGAGATCTCATGGCTGCCCTGGGTCACCCCCTGCTTCACATCCCCTTGGTGACCAGTGGTCTCTTCCCACCTGAATGCTGTCCAGACCCGACTCCTGGGGTGCAAGCCTTCCCCTCCACCCTTTACCAGTGCTCACCAGCTGCCCTGGGGCATGGGAGGCTGTGACCCAGGCTTGGGTAGGGCTTCCCCCTTAGCCAGAGCCGTCCTGAGAGCCCCAGGCTGCAGCCCCAGCCTGGAAGTGGCTGCCTGGAACAGAGCAGGAGGTTGCTCCCTGTGGCCCCTCTGGCCCCTCTCTTCCTCCTGTGGAAGGAGCATGTGAGGAATGGCTTGTCCTTAACCCTGTGCAGAAGCTTCCAAAGAAACCGCTTCAAAGCCCTGGAGCAGGGGAGGGTTTTGAAAGGTTTGTGGAGCCATCTGAGAAGAAATGGCAGAACTTCAGAGATGAACAAGAGAGCAGGAGTTCCAAGCCTCTTTCGATGGAGTTTCTAGCAAAACAGGATGTTGGTTGCAGGAGCCAGATGCAAGCCAGGCTCAGATGACCCCATGGAGTACCATCAGGCGACCAATGGCCACTTGAAAACTGTATCGTAAAAGAGCTTCCAGTCCTGAAGCGCAAACTATGCCAGGGGCCTCCAGGCTAAATGACAGAAGCAGGCACACAATGACACATGGCCTGTGACCTCACTCATGGAGAGTATAATACAGATGTACCATAGAAGTAGAAAACATTATTGTGACCAATATTTTCATAATGATGATTGTTAGGATGGCCTTTCATGTTGGTTGTGATAATTGACAGCTGTCATTTTACAAATAATGTTGATCAAACGCTCCCTCTGGGCCATGCTCTAGGCCAGCCACTCTACCTGCCTTGCCTACCTGATCCTCACAGTGTCCCCAAGAAGCCAACACAACAAACCAGAAAGCACAATGTCCCTGCTAGCAAGTGCAGGACCTAAGTCTTGAACCCAGACACAGAGACCAACCAAATTCAATGAAATATTTACTGGAATACTGGTAGAAATCTAGGAGAAGAGGCTGTGGCCTAGAAATGGGGAGGGTTGGCTTCAATCCTCAAAACCCAAAGCTGTCAAGATGGTTCAATTGACCATCCACGTTAGAAACTACTCTCCAACGAAATATGCCCCAAACATTGTCAAAACTGAGGGACCGATTGGGAGGAAATGGCAACCCAGTAGAACAGGAGGCACGAGGAGAAACACAGATGAGCACTATGCACGGGAGGAGGTCACTGGAACACAGCTGGCAAGAAGATGAACACAGGCTCAAATGATGTGTTTTATTTATTTATTTTTTACCCAAATTAAGGATGTTGATAATATGTGCTGGGAGGGGATAGGAAGATAAGCTTTTTTCATACACTTTGGAGGCACATTTAACATTATCCATGAAACTTAAAAAATGCACGAATGCTATGCTCCCTACAACACAGAAATTCAGGTCTTGGGACGTGCCCTGGGAAGCTCCCAGAAGGAAGTTCATTTCAATGCCGTGTTAAATTATAAGACGTGTACAATGCAATGGCCATTGGCAGGAAGTCTGTGGCCACAGTGAATAAGGAGGCACGTGCTGACTGCAAGTTCTTAGGACCTGTGGGTGGAAAGAAGACCCTGGACCACATGTTTCAGCTGTGGGACACAGACACAGCCCTGAACATAGGCTGGTCCAGCGGCACTGTGCATCTCTCCAGATCCACACAGTGTGGAAACCGCAGCCATCACTTGGCTTTAGGGACAGAAGCTGAGGTGATTTTCTTTTCTGAGAGATAGGGGACCACGGGTGACTCCCTAATAGACAGATGACCAGAGCCACCTCTGGGGAGAGTCTGGGCCAGGAGGTGATGGGAGAAGAGGAATTCGATCATCTGTTTCCATTTTTCTGTGATTTGGTTCAAGTGGTAAAGCGGTGCTATTTATTAATTAATGGATCAAATAGGTTCATCATTGTTTTAGAGTACAATTAGGTGCCTTCAAACTTTAGGCTACATGGGCACATTTGAGAACGGTGCCAGCCATTCTCTCATCCTTTGGGTCATTCCCCTCCTATGTCCTGTGAGACATTTTCTATGTGAGGCTTGAAGAAGAAGAAGAAGAGAATATTCTGTAAAGAAAACCTTATGATCTGTGCATTATAAAATTGAATGGGTTCATTCAGAAATCAGAAGTTCTATTGAAAGCTCTTTGCATGAGGCAAATAAAACTTATTTTTAGGCATCCTGGTGAAGACAAGGTTTTATCTTTCTGTCTCATGTCTGTGTTTTTCTTTTTATTTGTTAGAATGAAATCCATAGGTTGGCAGACCATTCTATCAGATGTGTACCTAGATGACATTTCAATTACCCACTTTTACATGGTAGACATTTTGTACATGAACACTGCCTGTCTGCAACTTTTTTTAAAACAGGACTGGGCTCAGGAGCCCAAATACCAATGTTAGCTGGAACATGTTCTCCAGTTTGGCCTATCTGTCAGTATTCCCTGAGGTCATCTGTTCCATGAGCTTCGTTACTCCTGCTCCCTCACCAGCTTTCATAGAAACCACATGCTGTCTATGAGTCAGAGACACCAATCTCACAACATAGCATTCTTTGAGTATCCAAAGTCCCACTTTTCACTTCGCCATGCCTGACATTGTCGGTAATATTTATCGGCAAATGTGAGATTTTCAAAGATCCAATTCTATGTGCTCCTTTCTCAAAGAGCCTTAGGCAGGGCTATAGCATACATAAATATGAAGGAAAGGCCTAGTTTTTAAAATGTCATCCATCGAATAGTTGACACATGTCTGAGATATTTTTTATTTTGGAGGAGGTATTATTTAATAGGGAATTCCAACAGCTACATGATAGTGAAATGAGAAGTCTTGCATCCATTTTATTCTTTGTGATGATTTTGATGAGTAAGGATAAGATACTTCCTTGTTCCAATGAAGATGTTGCCCACTTCTGTGAATGGATGCACCGTGTCACCCACTACTTGCATATCTGCATGTTGTGCTTGACATTACCATCGTACTCGGCAGGTGGCAGAAAGTCAATACTGAAGTTCAGCTCTGGTGTTCTAGCAGCTGTGCTGCAGATCCTTGGTGTGCCACCTTGTGCAATCCATGCTGCTCTGTTCATGTTCCTATTGACGTCCTGGTGATGAGCATCATGGTCTCCTGGTCTTGAGAATGGCCAAGCATTTCTCTGTGAATGTGGAAGGTGGGCATGTGGAAGGCTTCAGGGAGGAGGGATCATTGATCATGTACTCTAATCCATGTGCCTGTTTAATGACCTGTTTTTCTTCTTGGGTTTTAAGGGAGACACTGCCCTCAAACACTTCTGTGCAGCTGGGAATGCAGGCTTCTGCTTCACCTTGAAGGAAGCATTCATGAATCCTTTCCAGAAGACATGAGAAGAGAGAGTGAGCCTCTGGTAACATGCAGGTTCCTTGCATTGCCCATGGGCTAGAGGAGAGAAGAGTTGCTTCATGAGATTTGATCCCCTTTTTCCTGAAAAGTTCCACACGGAGGTGAGTCCCCAGCATGTTTAGACATCATTTCAGACATCTTTGTTGATGGAAATGAATCACACCCCCTGATGATGTGGAAGAGCTGAAGATGGGTTTGCTATGAATTTTCTATTTCATTTCTCAGGGCCTGAGTCAAGCCAGCCATTGTGCTGTCAGCGCATGAGCTGCTGGTCAAATGTGAGGAAGTGGTCTTGCTTTATGAAAACACCATCCTGAGTCAGTGAGCCAGAGGCAGCCTGCAGTCCCTGTTTTCCTGTAAAGGCAGATTGCTGTGGATGGCCTCTGGCCTCATCATGCAGCCCTACTCAGAGTAGGGGATTGAGGGTCCAGGCAGATCCCAGTTCCTTTTGACCTTTATTGCCATTGGGCCACCCCAGGGTCCTTGGACTCTACCTGGTCTTCTGGCCTGGGTCAGGGGATGTGAGGTTTGGAATCCCCCTCTGTGGCAGGATCCCAGGCCCCCCAGCCACTTGAGGGCAGCACATCCTTCCCTAATTGTGTTAGAGGGGGAGGATTCTCCCGCCCATCCTCATCCATGCTCATCCCTCATTTTGTAGCTTCGCACCTTAGGACCTTTATTCATTGACTTACGCTAAGATGAGTCAATCAGCAGTCTCCCAAGGGTTTACATTGTGGTAATTGACACCGAACATCTGTTTTGTAATTAAACCATTTTGGAGGACACAGTTGAGTGGCATTAAGCATGTTCATGTTGGTGTATAGGCGTCACCACCATGCATCTCCAGAACTCACGTGGACGTACTCTTGCCATCAATGCGGAATTCTAGTGCCCTTGAGGCCCAGGAAAAGAACATTGTACTTTATCTTTTTATGAACCTGATAATTGAGAATCTGAGATAAGTGAAATCCTACAAAATTTGCCTTTCTCTGGACACAATCATTTTCAAGGGATGCAGTTCACCCCCACTCGTGGGCATATCAGGTCCACTGCTAACTCTGCGGGTGTTTCAATTGCACTCTCGGTGACGGTGGTGACTGTGTGCACATGAGCTGTGTGTCCAGCTCAGATCCCAGGATCTAGGGTCTTTGGTTCCACGCAGCCTATAGGTTGCCTGTTCCTCCAGGTGTCTGCAGGCCAGTGGCACGAAGGCCCTGGGCCTGGTGGTTTCTTTAGGTGAGTGCAATACGTGTCCACAGTGTGGTGGGACATGATGGACTATAAATAGAAGCAATGCCTGGATACTCCTGGGATCTCAGTAGGCTCAGCCTGTGTGCTGAGAATTGTTGTGACCTCCTAATTAATGGGGCCCCAGAATCCCAGAGAAAAGGGCAAGTCCAGAGCAGTGGAACCTCACTGTCTCTGAGAGAACTTTTGGGGTGGGGGGCCGGGATACATTGATGTGAGGACTCTGATGCAGAGTCACGTGCTTCGAATCCAGGTAGAGGTGCTCAGGAACAGCCTGGGCTGGCACGTGGGTTCCCCACCTGCACACCTGTGGAACATCTCGGGGCTCTGATTAGCACAGCAGCCTGACCACGTGAGGGCATCTGCTGTCTCTGCGTACAGTGAGCTGGGTTTTCTTCACGTCCCTCAACAATTCCACATAACACCAGCTCTGAACCCAGAGTCCTGGGCACTTAGTTGAGGCTCCATCAGCTCCCACCTCTCTCTACCTGACAGAGCCCTCCTGGCTCCCTCTGCACTCATTACATTGAAGATGAAACCCTGGAGGGTGGGACTTCCCGTCATCCAGAAGTTCCCAAACACATTCCACTGTTCCTGGAACTCAAATGGTTGGGGGGTCCACAAGCACCCTGGCATCCATGTGTGGGAACCATGGTAGTATAATCAAGAAACAGGAAGGAGAGGGGTTGGACTGATCAGTACAGATGGCAGGGCCTAGTACAGAGTGGAACGGAGAGTTCTCACCCGGGGTGATTGTTGTGATGTGCACAAATGCTCTGCTGGTGCTGGGGTGCCCGCATGGTTTCTGGGGTCTTGAAAGGCTACAGATGCCCACAGAGTGTTCTCAGATGCACAGTGGGAGGCCCGTTGCAATATGTACATGTGGAAGAAGTAGGAGACCCCCTTAGTGTGGAGGTGCCATCTAGAAGGCAGCCTCACTTCTCTGAAAAAGTTGATTGGAAAAAAAGGGTCCGTACCTGTGCCCAAAGGGCCATATATGCTCCTGGAAGTTGGTGGTGGAAATAGTTCTCCATCCATTAATCACTCCCTCACTCACTAATGTCCTTGTGTCCTTGAGAAAGGCTCTCCCTTTCCTGGTTTTCCTGAATAGAAATCCTCTTGCCTCTTGGGTGAATAGGGTTATGGCTTGTGCAGAGGGTGGTGGTTTACTGAGCATCTTAGAGACTGTCCTTTATGGAGCCTAATGATCCCAACTGGGGAATGAGGCCAGGGTCCTAACTGTGGTTAGTGTGAGGACACCATGGGTTCAGAGAGGGAAAGAAGGACAAGGGAAACTCAGATGTCCCTTCATGGCCCCTGGAGTTAGAGGACTTACCCCTTTGCACCTGGGATCAGGAGACCTCATTTCCTCGAGGACACGCACACTCAGACGTTAATCTTGAGTGTGGGTTCCTTTCTGGGGTCCAGGGCTGTTGTTAGCCACCAGGAATGACAGTGCTCTCCATGCTGAGTGGAGCCAGTTTTTGCCAGGAAAGAGCCCGTGGTCACGCCTTGTGCAAAGCACCCCACGCCAGGGGCTCCCATCCCTACATTCCTGTCCTGAAAGGAAACCACTCAGAGGCAAGGTGGGTCCAACCACCTCCCATGTGTTCACTCATCACTGTGTTCCAGCATCACCCCAGTTCACAGTCCTGATGGGATTGGATGTGGCTCAGAATGTCACCTTCATGAGCTCTACCCTGCCACGGCTGCAGTTCTGCAGTGGGAGAAACTCAAAACCTCAAAACACATGCACATGAAAGAAAAGAGCAAGAGCCAGAGCCCAAACAGGGCCACATGTGGCAAGGACAGCTGGAGTGCCTAGGTTGGGACTCAGAATGATGTCAGTGGGGTGGCATTGCTGCTGACACCAGCATGATAACAGAGAGCCAGCCCTGCTCATTTTGCGGAGCAGTGTGTTGGGGAAGGCAGAAGAAATTGAGAGGCAGGATTGAGTTTGGCCCTAGGAGGAGGTTGGGTAAAAGGCCAGTGTGAGTTGGAGGGCCTGGGCAGATAGAGAGAGGCCAGGGCACACCCCAAAGCCTGGAGACTGCACTTGATGTCCAGGGTTGTGAAACACCACCTCCCCTCTTACTCACAACTGAGAGAAACGGGCATTGATGAGTTCCGTTTGTGTGCGGCTGCATCCAAGGTGGCTCGGCTAGGCACCTCTGTTTCCTTGACTCAGGAGGCTGGGAGTCCAGGCTCCACTGAGGCTGGGCTGGGAGGATCGGACTCTGAGTTTATGCCTGTGTTCCTGGTAGGATCCATGTTGGCTGAGCCTCAGTGTTTTTGCAATGAGAGGATGGGTGACTGTCATGTCTTTATCACAGGACACACTTGCTAAATGGATTTGTTTGCTCTGGGGAGGAAAGAGAGAGAGGGGAGTGGTGCTGGAGACAGGGATGCAGACAGGGGTCATGGACTTGGCATAACTCAGTCTTGAAGGTGATATCCCATCACCTGTACCCACTTCAATTCCCATGAATGCAGAGGCTGAGCCCCCTTGAGGTGAGGGGTGAACCGGTTCTGGGCAGCAGGATGCTGTGGTACCTCGGAGTCTCTGTGAGACCCCAACACTAGACACACTTGGCCCTTTTGAAATCTTAGGAGAAGCCTTGGGAAGTTGTATGGCAGAGGGGAGCAGCCTCTGCATCTCAGTCCCCTCCAACTTGCCATGGTGTAGAGAGGGAACTGCAGCCACGATGGGACGGACATTGGCCACGTCCCTGTGTGGGACACAGGCCTGATTGAGTTGGGGTGCATTCTTTGTCTCTGCCCTTCTTGTGATTGTCCCATCTCTACATTTGTGCTTTAGCCACCTGTGAGTCCCATCTCTGGTTTCAGAGAGAATAGAGGGTGTTATGGGCCAATAGACACAATAAACCCTAGAGATTAGATGCTACCCTACTTTCCAGAAAAGACTGGGCACACCATGAGTTGCACAATGATGGGACCAGGGTCCAAAAGCTGCTGAGAGGGAAGGACTGGTTGTGAATGCATTTTTGAAGGCTCCAAGCTGGAACTCTAGTGGCACCAAGCAGGGCAGATGCTGGTGGGGATGTTTGGGTAGTTGTTGGTGAACACCTGCGCACCTGAGATGTTTAGGCATGGAGGAGAAATCAGCAGCTCATAGGGCTTTTGAAAGTGGTCTTATGTGAAAAGAGGCTCAGGTATGGGCACAGGAAATGACATCATTGCCTTGACAATGGATCAAACAGAACATGGAACCCTGGTATCCAGGCACCCACTTAACTGACCAAGCCATCCGAGCTCATTTGGTTGGAGAAACTGGAGGGAGAAGGATGTTCTCCTGTGGTTGCAAACAATGCCGAGCCTCAGGCTCCCAGGAATCTCAGGGGGGCCAACTAGCCCTTTTGTGGATGCACTGGGTGAGGCTTCATCTTAGACGCCAGAGCCTCTGGCGATTGTCGCAGAGGAGCTCAAGAGTAACAGTGAGTAGCACAGGGCAGGTGAGCCCAGCAGGCCCTCTAGTCTGATCCCTGATGAATGGCCCAGGACTCCTATTCTGACTGTGTGTGTGTGGGTGTGTGTGGGTGTGTGTTTGTACTGATGGGAACTGTCCCATTGTGCTTTGACTCTAGTGTATTGGCACAAGTCATTTTTCTGTTTGTCACCATTTCCATTTTAAACCAACATTCTTGGTCCCAACCCAGGGTGAAAATGATGAGAACACGGAGGAGCCCTTCAGGGTACAGAGCCTTGAACCTTACAGGCAGGACCAGCTTAGGAATGAGCTCCTGCCTGTCATTTGTGGGAGGAACCTACATTGCAGCGGCAACATGGGGTTAATCTCCTGGGATTCCATCCCCACCCATCAGGTGCTGGATCTCTTGTTCCCAAGGTAAGCACCAGACCACCAAGCCCAAGTGTGTAGCCCCCTCATGCCTGGGTCTTGGGGCTGCCATGTACCTCTCAGGGACCCAAAGGTTTGTGATACCTAATGAGATAGAGGACCACACTCATAGTGGAATGTCAGTCCCGAATGGGACGAGTCCTGGAGGTGCCTGCCACAGCCTTGCAAGGGGAGTGAACTCCGCTCTCAGGCAGAGAAACCATCCTGACTCCAGCTGATCCACAGAGGTCCGTGGAGCAGTCCCCACACACTGGGCACCACAGCTCAATGGTGTGCACTGAGCTCATTCCCAGGTGGACTCAGCGAGGCCAGGTGGTCTTTCTGGTGTGATATTGGCTTTGTGAAGAACGTAGATCTGTGCCAGAGGCGTCTCAAAACTCAGGCCTTGGGAAAAGCACTTTTGGGTTAATAAAGACATGTTAATTTCCATAGTGGGACAGAGCATCCTAGCTGGGACATAGCTGGACAGGGGCTTTGGACATGGCGGCTCCCACACCCAGAGATATGTGGGAATCAGCAGTTTGGGCTCATTCACTGATGAACATGGAGAAAGCACCCACTGTGTGAAGACACGTTTCCAGTCACATTTCATAATTCATTGAAAAATAGGGTGCAAATGACTGCCATTGTGTCCCTTTTCATGGGGGTCAGCCTCAAACCGCAGGTGCCATGAGTACATATCCTACATGTGACTGCATCCCTGACTCCATGGGGCATAAGTGCACGTTGTCCTCTTCAGTGACTATGGTGGACCCCTGGACCAACTTCAACATGGAATGGGCTTGGGGTCAAGAGGGTGGGCTCCTGTTTCCAGAATAGGGACCTGCAAGGTGATTTGACTTGGGAAGGCTGAGGAAAGACTGCTCTCCCCAGTGTAGGGTCAGAGGTTTTCTCTGGAGGCCGTGGTGAAGGCAAGGCCAGGGTTTTGCTGACTCCACACCTTCCTCCCCACAGTGCCTCACCTTCCTTCCTGGGGACCTGGGTGAACCTCTACTCCGAGGCTTCCCATCAGCCTCCAGGCTTTCTGAGTCTGCAGCAGCTGCTATCCATGTGGCTCCTGCTGGGAGGCTTGAACCTGGAACACCAAGCACACCACCTCCTGGCCGCAATTGAAGATGGCAAATCAAGCCAGGCAAAGCCTGAGAGCCAGGCGGACTGTGGTGAGTACCTAAGGGTATATGAGGAAAGGTCCGACTGTTGTCCCACTGCAGGGAGTCTGTATGCCTGGTGTTGGGCTGGAAATTAGGACAAGCCTTTGTCCATTCAGGAAGTGACCCCAGTCTGCAAAGAGGTCCTGTGTGGGCCAAGGGCCTGAGTTCTTCCTGGCAGCAGAGGTATTGTCTGTCTGTGGGAAGGTCAGGGCAAGGCAGTCATGTTGGCATCTTTTCTCCTCTAGCTACAAGCTCAGTTCCTGTCACGGCTCCTCAGCCAACCCCAGAGCCAGAGCCTTCTCCCAGGGAAGGGGCAGAGCCGGAGTCCAGGACATCAGGGGTCTCTACTCGGTCCTCCCCAAGGCCCCAATATAACAAGCGGATGAGAGGCAGGTGCCTCATTCACGTCTACCTGGAAAAGGAAAGGACAACACAGTATAGGAGCATCCTGGTGAGTCTTCGAGCAGGGGAGTCTCCTGGGAGCCCACAGTGGGGAAGACCGAGTCCACAGCAAACACTTTGGACTAGGCCTGTCTTCTTGAACTGGAGCTTCTGGAAGGTCAGGAAGGAGAGCAGAAAGTGAGGAAGAGAGAGGCGGGAGAGCAGCAGCATGCCAGGTCTGGGTGCGAGTGGGCCTGCGTGTTTTGGGATGTGCAGGTCAGAAGTGCAGGAGTGAGTGCTGGGTTCAGAGGAGGTCAGAGAAATATCGAGGGTACAGGCCATCCTCTACTGACCTTGGTATTGAGGAGGAGTATATTGAACCGTGGAGGTTGAAGCACAGGAGTTGGCAGTCATTTTCTTGTGTGTGGGAGGGGATATGTTGCTGGTTGAAGGGAAGGGAGCCATTGTAGAATGATTAGGGTGGGTAGGTGTGGGTCACAGAGAACTGGGGGCCTTGGAGGGGCCCATTAGTGTCCTAGTTTGCATGTATGTGAATAGAGATTTAGCGGCTCTCTCTGCAGAATTTTCCTGGGTGTGTAGTATCCATCATGAGACTCTGGTGTCCACCTCCAGGGGAGCTATGTTGAACCACTGCACCTGCTGGGTCCGAACCTCCTGACACCCTAGCAAGCACTGACACTCTCGAGCCCAGCAGCTTCCATGCCTATCATTAAAGAGTCCTAGTGTGTGTTGTGCCCTGGCTGTCAGGACCAAAGCACCTAGGGTTTGTGCCTGGTCCACACAAAAATGCAGCTGCATCCCAGACCAGAGCAGGGATATGGAAGTGCACTGGACCATTCCTCCCATCTTGATGGGACTAGAGTGTGTCTGTACAAAGTCTTTTGGTCCTTATTCCCTTGTCCCTGTAGGGCATAGCAGGTTGAAGCAAACTCTTGTACCAAGATTGGACTAGAGGCTCATAGGAAGACCCCCACATGATCACATGAAGGCCTCAGGTAGCAGGGTATCAAGATGGTGCCCTTGTGTTGAGAGCTCACTTGTCTCTGATTGTCCTTGAGCACTGTCCTCTGGGTAGCTACTCCCAAATTCCCTCTCTGATGAGCTTTCTCCAACCCTGCTCAGGTGACCTGCCAGGACAGGGCTCCAGTCATCATCCGCAGGGCCTTAGATGCACACTTGCTCCAGCAGGAGGACCCAGAAAACTACGAGCTTCTGCAAATTCTCTCGAACCATCAGAGTAAGTGGAACCATCAGAGGGTAGGGAGCAGTGAGTCACAGTGGGCTCACGATAACTGGGAGCCAGAACACAGTGTGCATTGACCCAGTGCCCAGGATGAGTATGGTGGGACTTGTGCATAAAACAAAGTGTAATGATGGGGCATAAATCTGCAGGTTCTTCATGTTCCCCAGGGGCTGTGGACCTGCCTATCATGTGTTCTTTCCTTGGCCTGAGGAGGCATTGCAAAGCTATTATCCACAAGGGGCCAAGAAGAGAGGCTTCTTTGTCTTGTGTCAAAGAAGACAGACAACCACAGGGTGCCTACTTTGGTGGCCTTTCCTGACCTAGATGAGTACATGAGAAAAGCAGTTCAATGAAGAATCATTTCTGGCTTCCAATCTTTCTATTCATTGCAAACTGAGTTTACTTAGGACCAGAGGCCATTTCTAGAGAGAAGAGTGTGGTAGAATAGAACCCTTCACAGCTTGTAAACTCTTCTTGGAGAGAGAGAGAGAGAGAGAGAGAGAGAGAGAGAGAGAGAGAGAGAGAGAGAGAGAGAGAGAGAGAGAAGAAGAAGAAGAGAGGAGGAGGAGGACGAGGAGGAGGAGGACGAGGAGGAGGAGGACAAGGATGAGGAGGACGAGGAGAAGGAGGACATGGAGGAGGAGAAGGAGAAGTAGAAAAATGAAAATAAGTTGAAGGAGGAGACCATGAATAAGAAGGTCAAGATGACTTTAAGAAGAAGCATGAGGAGAAGATGAAGAAGAACAAGAACAAGAAGGAGAAACACAAGCCGAACAAGAAGTATAACAATAAATTGATTAAAAATGTGAATGAGAATTAGACTCATGAGGAGAAAATGCAGAAGTGGGGAACTCAAGAGAAATATATATCTCTGGATGGCACAGCCCTGCTGTGGACATCCTCCACCTACGCTCAACACACCTCCAAACCATACCCCTCCAATTAGTGTAGCCCTGTATGAGTGGATGAATCCACTGGCAAGGTGGAGGCACCCACCATCAAGTGCTTTTCCATAAACCGACCTGTGATCATTGCTGCAGTGGGGAGAAAAATTTGAACACATGAGTCTTTGGGGACCAATCCAGATACAAACTCTAGCTGTTTGTCTTTGGTGGGTCCAACGTGAACTAAGAAGGTCTGGGGTACAAGGGGCTATTTCCTTGAAAGGTGTTCCTGTAGGGGACCTCCTGTGCATAGAGGGTCCTCAGGGAGGAATCAGTGGGGAGTCTTTGGTGCAACAGTAGCTGGATTCGGGGGCTCTCAGGTCTGTGTGTGAGACCTGAGCTGGCAGAGGCTCTCAGTTGTGGGGGATGTTGGGTAGTGTATTACTTGAGTGTCACCTACCACGCCTCTGCCCCTGCCTCTCCAGAGCTGAGGATCCCTGCTGATGGAAACGTATATTACGCCCTGGATGGCAGAGTGGATTATAACTTTCTTCTTCAGGAAACAGCTGCCAGCAAGTTGTTTAAAGTCAAGCCAAAGGAGGTAAACAGCCACCTTCTTCAGTCTTTACTCCTGGTTCCACTCCACATCTTCCAAGGGGACAAGAACCTCAGGTTCTGGATGGATGTTTTAGAATGCCCACAGAGCCAACTGCCAGGCTGGGTGGGGTGCAGGTGCTGGGCTTTGCTGATGTTGTCATCCCCCACAGTTCTTGGAGCCTTCTGTGGCAGTGGCATCCAGGATCCCAGCAGCTGTGAGCAGCAGCTCTGCGGTGGCTGCAGGACCATTGCCCCAGGCCACCCAAACCAATGAGTGGTGCGTGAGAAAAGTCACCAGTAGCAGCTCCTCACTGCTTCACTCCAGCGAGCAGGTGGAAGACAGCCGCTTTGTCCACGTCCTCCTAGAGGGACAGAGCCTGAGGGAGACAAAGCGCATCCTGGTAAGCCCGACAGCAGGGCTGCCTCCTGGGTGTCCCCACAGTGGAAGGCAGGAGACACAGCTAACCCTGGGGCTGTGGTGGGAAATTAAGAAGAGAGAGGTCAGTCTTAAGGGCTTGACCTGAGTGGGGAGAGCCTCAGCATGCCCAGCTGCAGCGGTGAGTGGGCCTGTGTATTGTGGGTTTGGCAGGCCAGAAGTGCAGACGGAAGTGCTGTGGACAGATGAAGGCAGAGATATGTCCAGGGTGCAGGCTGCAGTGCCTAGAACTTGGTATTCTCAATGAGTGAGGTTGGAGCAGCGGAGCTGGCAGTGACTTGTCACATGTGTAGGAGGGGGTGTGTTCCTGGTGGCAGGGAAGAGAACCTCCTTAGCATGACTAGGTGTGAAAATTTGGGGTCGGGATCACCTGGGGGGTCATGCCAAACTTCGGAATGTCAGTCTTTGCATGTATGTAAATACGGAGCTAAAGGGGTTCTTGGCAGAATTTCTATGGATGTGCAGTAGACACGCTAATGCTGCAGGTGTCCAGCTGCAGAGGAGACATGTTCAGTGACTGCCAGTGCTGAGTCAAGTACATCATTAGAACCAGACCCGCACCGAGCTTCCAGAGCCCAGGGCCTCTCCAGGCTATCATGAAGCACTCAAGTGCACACTCTTGTATCTGAGTCTGTTTTGTGTAGTGGCAGTCAGGACCAAAATTTTCAGTGCATCTGCCTCTTCCACCCACAAAGGCAGCCTGCATCCCAGAGCACACTTGGTGCGCAGATCCCTGGCCCATTGCTGTCATCTCAGTGAGATGAGAGTGTGTCTGTGCATAGGCAGTTTGGTCCTTTGACCTGAGTGGAATGTGGCTCCCCAGGGGGAGGGGAGATGGCAGGTACAGGCAGATATTTGTACCAGGATTGTTCTAGTAGCACGTTGCAAGAACCCAGGTGGTATATGGAGGCCACACTCAGGTAGCAGGATAACAAGATTGTGCCCTTGTATATGTAGCTAACATTTCTCCTGAATGTTTGACCACAGTCTTCTGGGTAGCTCCTCTAAAAGCCATTCTCTGATGACATTTGTCCCACCCTGATCTAGGTGACGTGTCAGGAGAGGGTGACAAGCCTCATCCGCAGGGCCTTGGACCAAAATTTGTTGCAGCATGAGGATGTGGACAACTTTGAGCTGCTGAGAATGATGTCTCTGCATGACAGTAAGTAGGACAATCAGACAGTGGGGAGACATGATCCACAGTGGGCTCAGGATAACTCACAGCCAAGAGAAAGTGGGCCTTGGCCCTAAAATAGCCAGAGTGTGGTGGGCCTGGTGCAGGAAACCAAGTGCAGTGATGGGCGTGTCCAGTGTGGACGAGTTCAATGAGGCCCCAGGCGGCTGCTGGACCTCTCTAAATGTGTTCTCCCCTGGACCTGGTCTGGCAATGCAAAGCTAATATCGATGAGGGCAAGGCAGAGAGAGGCTCAGTCTATCATCAGTTTGGTTTATGGCTCACTGATAAGGATGCCTTCAAATGAAGAGGAGCAGAGCATGGGTCCTGATTGGATCAGCATTGCTATGGACGGAAGCCGCACAGGTCCCAATCCATGGCCAGGATATGAGAAGTCCTGCCTACTCAAGAATGTCAGGATTGCAGCAACTGGGAACAGGACTCAGTGAAGAGGAAGTCAAGGCCAGGGGACAGCCTGTTTGGGTTCTTTTTGGAACAATTCCAAGTCCTCTGTGCCTGGGTGCCCATCTCCTGAAGATATCAGAATGGCCAGGTTATTATTCCTTCCAGCAACAAAGAAGGGCATCTGAAGAACAGAGGCCACAATGCTGAGCTGTCCACAATGCCAGTGCTCTTTCCTTTCTTGTGAGCCCGACACTCCTAGCCTCCACCATCCCAGCCTGTCCACAGTAGAACCCACCATCTGTCGAGCACGTAAGTGAGTTTTCCCATTTTCACACACTGCCTCATTTGAGTTGGCTCTGTCTCACACATGAGGAAGACTGAGGTGCAAGGAGCTGGGCAAGGGGCAGTGTCTGCGAATCTCAGGGACTTGGGAGGCAGTGCAGGGGGAAGGGGATTTCCAAACAGCCTCAGAAACTTAGGGAGACCCTGTACCCAAGTCAAAAGGCCTGGGAATGGTCTCAGTGCTTAAGTGCCTCTGGCTTTATCCCTAGTAAAAAAATAAGCCAGTCAAAAGGAATTACCAAACCGAGAATCTACAAAGGTGATTTCAGAAACAGACTTTCAACCCAAGCATCAGTTGAGAGCAGGCTCCAGACCAGGGGAGGTTTGTGTGTAACAGACGTCAAAAGGGAGGACTACGGGGGGCCTGGAACCCACTAGGTGTGATGGCATCTATGCCTTATGGCAGGAGGGTGGCAGTGATGCTGGCCCTCTCCTAGAGTTTGGAAACCTTGTTTTCATTGGGGAAGCTTTATGGAGGTGGAATCTATTTTAGCAATCCTGGTCCAGATGAGGTGCTGACTACCACAGGTAGAAGCCTATCCAGAATGCGGTGTCTGTTATTCAGTCTTTCCTGACTGTGACAATGACAAAGAAAGGAAGTCACTTGTCTTTGGTCTTGGTTTCACTCCTGGCCATTGATTGAGAACTGATTTCATCTTGGACTACTGAACAGAGGCTGCATCTGGGCAGAAGAGTGTGATAGATTTGAACTCCTCAGGACGCCCCACCATTGCCAGAGAAAGAAGGAGAAGGAGGAGGAGGAGAAAGAGACACTCCTGAGTGGGGAGAGGATCACACGATAAAGAGCAGGAGGCAGAAGAAGAAAAAGAAGGAGGTGAACAGAAGGAAGGGTGGAGGGAGATACACAAGAAGAAGAACAAGAAGGAATCATGTAAGAACAGGAAAAAGACCCAGAAAGAACTACAAGAAGATGCAGGACAGAAAGAAGAGCCAGAAGTAGAACAAGAACCAGAATAAAAGTACCAAGCAGACAGCTCCTGATGAGAAACAAGGGGAAGGAGAGCGATCCTAGAAAACAATAGAGTTCTCCAGGGCACCACCCTGCTCAAGTCCTCCCATGTCCACGCCCAACACACCTCTGATGGATACCACCTCCCCTCCGTGTATTCATCCATGAGTGGATTCATCCAGGGCAAGGGGATGAATTCCCCCACCATCCAACGCTTCCCTGAATGCCCATGTGTGAGCATGGCTGCCCTGGGGAGAAAGGCCTAAGCACAGGAGCCTTTGCCAATCCTGATGCAGATCCTGGCAGTGTCCCTTTGGCAGATCCAACCTGCACTGAGAAGTTCTGGGCCCAAGGTGCTGTTTCCATTGCCAGGTGCTCTTTTGGTTTAGAATCCTGTACATCATCTTCTCCAGGGAAGAATCACTGAGGGAGTCTTTGGTGGCACTGTAGCTGGATAGGAGGGCTCTCAATTCTGGTGCAGGCTCGCCCTGGCGGAGACTCTCAGGGGTTGTGGGTGTTTTGTGGTCTAATCCTTGAGTGCCACCTAACAATTCTCTCCACTTTGCTCTGCAGAAATCAAGGTCCCTGACCACTCACTGATGTATCTGTCCATGAATCCACAAATCAAATATTATTTCATCGTGAGGAAACGCCGCGAGGTCAAGGGAAAGGAGGTAAACACCTACCTTATTCAAGCTGTACTTGTGCTGCCATTCCACTCCCACCTGGGGAAATGAGAAGCCTGAGCACCTGGACATATGTGCTAGAAGCCCATAGAGCCAACTGACAGGCTGGGGTGGCTTTCTGTTTCTGGGTTTGCTGATGTTCCATCCCCCACAGTTCTCAGAATCAACCTGCAAGTCCTCCAGGCCGCTTTCCCACAAGCAGGTGGGAGACACCTGCTTAATTCGTGTCCACTTAGAAACACAAAGTCCAAAGATGGCCAAGACTGTTTTGGTAAGCCTGGGAGCAGGGGTGTCCCCTGGTGCTTACACCTGGGTGGGGAGCAGACACTGGTCCAATACCATGAACTACTCATGCCCTCTTGAATTTGGAGCTTCTGGATGATCAGGAGGATAGATGGGAATCAAGAAGGAAGAGGTCAGTGTGAAGGGCTGGAGCTGAGATGAGGGAGAGCAGCAGCTTGTCCACCGCCATGTCTGAGGGAGTCTGTGTGTCAGGTGGCAGCATGCAGTCCAGAAGGGCAGAGGCAGGTATGGGTGACAGATGAGAACAGGCCAGGACCTAGGTTGCAGGTTCCTCTGTATGGGATGCTGGCCTCTATGGAGCAGGACACCAGTATGAGGTTCTGCATGTTCCTTGAACAAGGAGCTGAGAGGGTCTCTCTGCAGAGTCAGTATGGATGTGGAGCAAGCACACTAAATGTCCAGGTAACCCAATGTTTACCCTTGGCGGAACAGGTGCCCTCGTACACCCCAGCCAGCACTGAGCCTCTGGAGGCCAGGAGCTCTCATGGCTCTCTTTCGTCACTCCTGTGTGTGGTCACGTTCCTGGGTCTGATTTGGGCCCTGGCAATCCAGACCAAAGCCTCTAGGTTTTGTGCCTAGGCCATTCCCAATGCCGCCTGCATCCTCGGGCAGACCTAGGATCTTGGAGGCTATTGTCCCATTCCTCCCAACTTGTGGGATGAGATTGCATCTGTATGCAGGTAGTGGGGTCCTTTCACTTGGAGAGGAGTGCAGCTCCACAAAGAGCAATGGCAGGTCCAGGAAGTCCTATGTACAAGGATTGGGCTAGTAGCTTATGGGAAGAGCCCACGCGATGAGCAGGAGGTCAGCCTCAGGTAGTAGGGTCATGGATGTTGCCCTTGTATTTAGAGTGGAGGTGCCTCCAGAATGCCCCTGCCCACTGTCCTTGAGTAGTCACTTCAAGGCCCATTTCCTGAAGGCCTGTCTTCCATGCTGCTCCAGGTGACCTGCCACGATCGGGCTCCTGTCGTCATCCGCAGGGCCCTCGAGCTACACTTGCTTACTCAGGAGAAGCCGGAGGAATATGAGCTGGGCCAAATCATCTCTCACCGTCAGAGTAAGTGGGACAATCAGATGACAGAGAGCAAGGGTCAGGATGTGGACTCAGGTCGACTCTTAGCACCAAAGAGCATTCTCTGACCCCCAAGAACACTCTAACAGGGTGTGTTGGGCTCGTGCACAAAGCCAACTGCACTTCTGCTGGTGTAAGCTCTCCAGGTGTTTTGGTATACCCCAGTGGCTAGTGCGGCTCCCCACCAGGTGCCCTGCCCAGGACATGAAGACGCATGCAAAGCTGACATCATTGAGGAGTGAGGAGGAAAGCCTCTTTCCAGGAGCAGTATGGTTCTGTGGTCTGAGATAGGAGTGGTTTCAGAGGAACATGGGAATGCATGGGCTAAAGATGGAACTGGCATTTTGTGGACTGAAGCAGTAGGATTAAAAGCCTTCTGTGTGACCAGAAAACCACTGCCTGGGCAGAGCATTGCCAAGATTCTAGCAAGCAGTAACAGGATGAAATTGGGAAGAAAACACAGCCTGGGAGACAGCTTGAATCATCTGTTTTTGCATCAATTCCATGGTCTTCCGCACCTGAGTCCACTAGCCAAGGAGTGATCCCAATAGCCAGGTTATGATCCCTAACTAGAGTCAGATGAGGGCTTCCTGAGCACGTAGCCACAGAGCTCATCTGATAATAATGTCAGCGCTTTTTCATTGGTTGGTTGGTTGGCTTTTGTGAGCCAAACACCTCAGCAGCCATTATCCCAGCCTATGTACGCTGAAGACCACCATCCCAATGAGTTCTAGGATCACTTGTCTCCTATCTTAACCTTCTGTTAGGTTAGTAGAGTCTATGGAAGAGGAAGTCTGTCTGGGGCCTTGGTAGCCTAAGAAATTCATAGCAGAGATCCCCACATCCAACCCAGAAGGGATAGAGAACAGGCTCTAGGTTAGAGGAGGGCGACAGGAAAGAGGTGTTCAGAGGAAGAAGAAGCTGGCTGTTGTATTCCCCCACTCGGGGTCATGGCACCACTGGGCCATACACCATGTCGGAGGGAAGCAGTCCCTTTGCTGGTCTTTGGAATCATTGTTCTCAGGAGGGCAGCATTTGGAATGTGGCCTCCATTCTCAGAAGCCTGGTTCACATGGAAGCAGGCTCCACCAACGCAGAAGCGTGGCTCTAATGTGGTATCCGTGCTGGTCAGCCTGTCCTCACCGTGGCCATACTTGAGAATCCTAGGCCTTTTCTCTGGGTTTCACAACTTTCTCTTTGGTTGTGCACTGAGGCTGTCCATAAAGCTCTAGTGTGTGGCAGTGGAGAGCTCCTCAGCCCTTGCCACAAAGGCATAGACTGGGAGAGAGAGAACAAGGCTGGGAGAGAGGGAGAGAGAGAAAGACGGAGAGGAGAAGGAGGACCTCTACTTGGAGAATGAGGATTCAGTGGAGCCAACAGGGACAAGGTACTGTTGCCCAGGGCGCACTCCTGTTTAGGTCTTCCTCCAAGCATGCTCCACCTTTCTTCCAGTCCCTCCCACCTCCCAGTAGTGTATTCATCTTGAATGAGAATTTCATGTTGACATCAGAGCACTCACCATCCAATGCTTCCTTCCAAACCCACCTGTGAAGATGGCTCATGTGGGGTCTGAATCTTCGGCACTTTTGTGGGAGATTTCAGATGCAAACCCTAGTGGTGTGCTTTGGCAGACGCAAGAGGACCTGGGATGTTTTGGAGTCCAAAGCCTTTGGTAGGAACAGACATTAGGTCTGTTGAAGTGCTCTGCCTAGTTCTTCCTCAGGGAGGACTGTGGAGGCTGTCTTGTTGGTATTGGTGCTGAATTGGAGAGCTCTCAGGTGTGTGGCTCAGTTCGTTTCTGGCACAGGCTCTCAGATGTTGGGGTGTCCCAGGGAGCACCTCCTGAGCCACCTTATTTTGTACACCCCTCTCTCCCCAGAGCTGAGGATTCCAGCGCAGGCCAACGTATTTTACGCAAAGAACCCTCACACGAAACCCAACTTCGTGCTGAGGAAAAGGAGCCTCTCCCAAAAGAATGATGAGTGGATCCAGCCTCAACCTCCCTCTCGTCCTGCAAAGAAGGCTCCAGCCCTCCTGAGGATGCTTGCAAAACCATTCTGCTGCTGTGTGCCTGGGCGGGGCTGAGGCAGCCCAGGAATATTTACATTGATTACTATTTGCTTCAAAGTTTGAATCTATAGTTTGCCATTGTCTTTGACCTTGTTTAGTAACACAGTTGTTACTCTATCCTGTATTTGTTGTTCCCATTAATATATTATTATTTTAAAATATATATGTTTTTGTTACCTGATCTACTGTGATGATTTGTTACCTGATCTACTGTGATGGTTTTTGATCCAAATTGTGCATTTGATGATAATGAATGCCATGCATTTAGGAACCTGTAGACTCTAGACAATGAATGAATGTCTACTGTTGCATGGACTGGTCTGCAGAGTCCTGTAGCATTTGAGCTTGTGTGAGGGCTTCATAGGGCTTGCAAAAAGTCCAGGTCAGATGGTCCTGCATGAAGCTTAGCTCCTAGTGGTCTCCTCTACAGCATAAGGGCCAAGGAGAGACCCACTTCCACACAGAAGATGGGAAGCTACCTTATGAAGGTGATCGTAGGTGTGGGACCCTCTTGCTAGGACCCTTTTTCTATTGGGCCAAAACTGTGCTCTGAATGTGATTGCTGAGAAGAGCTTGGAATTTCCTGATTGAAACAGTTCATGCAAGCTGCTTCCACTTGCAGGAACAAAGTGTGTTCTCGTTGAGCACTTTGGGGTGTCCCAGGTTGCACTAGAGTGTGTCAGAAGCACTTGTAATGATTGGCATTCACGGTTTCACATTGAAGCCTCTGTGCCATCTGTCAACCACTGATGGCTGCAAGTGGGTACCCTGCCTTTCAATGAGTTTTCTGAAAAAGTAGGAGTTTTGAAGAACTGATCTTCTCAGCATTCCCCTTGCCTCCCCAAGTTGGGTGATGTCAATTATACAGGCTTCCTTGGGAGCACACATTTTATATTGAGCTGGAATTGGACTCTGGATGCGATTGCTGAAAATAGCTGGGGAATGGGAGAATGGAAGCTGTTTGCTGCAAGCAGTTTCAATTTGCTTTGTTGATTAACTTTGTTGTAAGTGAGCACATGCTATTTTTTTTTTCCTGTGGACCTAGAAGAATTCAAAACTGCTTCTTACAGGTGACAGGCATGCTTACACATTGAAGCCTCTGTGCCATTGATAAAAAAAAAAACAGTTCACTCATGTGGGCACCTGCACTTCAAGTGAATGTTGTAAATGAGTGTGACAAATGGATGTCAGTGAGACTTTGGAGAACTGATCTTCTCAGCTGGTCCTCTTTTTCACTGCACGTTGGTGATGCTAGATTCAAGAGATCTCTTTCTGGCACCCTTTGTGTTTCATGCCTGAACTGTGCTCTGAAAGTTCTTGAGGAGAACAGCTTAGAAGTGCAGAAGTGAAGCTGTTTGTTGAAGCAGCTTCAAGTGGCACAAGCTAACTTGTTCTCAGTGAGCACATGGGGATTTTCCCTGGTTGAAGCAGTGTGAATGAGAATGGCTTCTCAGAGCTGGTAGGCATGTTTGCATTTGGCAAACTTTGCCATCTGTCACCCAGAGTTCCTTGCATGAAACCTACATTTCCAGTGTTTTCAGAAAGGTGTGATGAGTGGGTTTCCATGGAATTTTGTGGAATTGATCTTTTCAGGCAGTCCTCATTGCCTTCTCAAAATTGTTGATCCTGGTGCAAGGGCTCTCTTGTCAGCCAACATTGTATTTTGGGCCTGACCTCGGCTCTGAATGTACTTGCTGTACTTCCCATCTTTCCTCTCTCTGGTCCACTCCTCAGATCCCATCCTCCTTTCAATAGGGCCTCATCCAAGAAGCCTCCCCATGTGCCTCCCACTTGATTTCAACTTCTCCAGTGCACTTATTGTCTAAGCAGGGATTCCCAGGAGAGAGGGCTCTCCATTCTGCACACTGAAATTTCTCAGCAGGGAGGACTCCTCCATGCTTGGATGGCGGGGCTGCAATCACCTGGAAGGTGGAAATAGGAGGCTGGTGGTGTTCCTAGCCAGGATGCTGGTGATTGCAGTGCATTTAATCTATGGCCCTCAAGGAGGTTTATGCTGCAGATTTGTGTACTTCTGCATCTGTATGCACACAGTTCTTCATGTGGGGAAAAAAGCAATGTTCTCAAAGTTTGCTTTATATTATACTCAACTGGTAATTTACAAACCCCAGTGTCCCATCTTAGCCCAGAGCCATTCCATCAGCCCAGGGCCAGTGGGTGGTCCAGCGGTCAGTACTATGCACAGCTCCCAGGTGGCTCCAGTGTGTAGCTGAATTTGAGAGCCAGTGTACTGTAGGATTTGCTCTTGAGGTTAGAATTCATTGACTTCCTCTTATGTCATTTCACTGGTTCAGGATATTCCTTGTCTCATGGACTATTCTGTGAAATCTTCAAGTTAGCCATCTCTGGTCATTTCTTCCATTTGATGGCACCTGGTTCAACAGCTTGTTGTTGGGTGGGGTCGGTCATGGGCAGTCCTGGGTCACAGAGAGGGACAGGAAGACCCTAATGTGGAATGGTGGTGTAGAGAGTAAGGGTGGGGCCAGAGCCCACACTGTGGTTAGGGTAGGGAAGGGATCTGAAGAGACTACCTTGAAAGCGAGCTCTGGCTGCAGTTAACCAGGAATCAGGGCCTGGAAATGGAAGCCATGACAGGGCTTCTGACTAGAAAGGACACATCTTTCTGGGCTCAGTTGGAGGTCCATCGAGGCAGAGGAAAAGAGAGAGGATGCAGGAGAGGGGGATGGTCTAGATCACAGAGCAGCTCCGTCATCATATCTTAGAGAATGGATTTTTTTCTTCCAGTTGTTGGTAAATGCTAATTCCTTCACGTGTTACATTCACATCCACCTCGTCCATTGGAAAGGCTGCTCAACCACCACAGGCAGTGGTATCTTGGTGGATGTGTGCATTCTAAAAGGAGGTGAGGTTGGCGCCAATAGAGTGTGTGGGCGCTCAGGCATTGGCAAGCTTGCTTTGGAGAGTGAATCCTCTAAATGTTATTGGGCTGTTTTTGAAAGATCGTGTGGTTTGGCTAGACCTAGAATGCTTCCACACAATTTAGCATGGTGTATATTTTAGAGAGCATGATCACTGAGGGGCAGGTTGCTGGTGTGAAGCCGTGAGCATTAACATCTATCAAGTTTCTCACCTGGAGTTGGCTACCTACAACTGGTGACAGTGTTTTGCTCCTACGGAGCAATACTGAACAAGTCTCTGGGCCAGTAATCCATTGCTGAACTCCATCACTAACAAAAAGTCCCTGAGTGAAGGTGAGGACCAGAAGAGCCCGGGAACCACCTGACAGCAGCCCTGAAGTCCTGACCTCTGGCACATCATATGCAAACTCAACTGGGTATCAACCTCTTCCTGGGCTCATTAGAACTGTGTGCTTCAACTTTCAGAAACAAATGCAGAATGACAGAATCTTCTCTGAGGACACTTTTCTAAGTCTTGTTTGCAGCACGTGTTCTAAGTCTTATTTGCAGCATGTCTTCACTGGAATGAGTAGTCATTTGGCATTCTGTTGTACTTAAAATTTCATGAGATTCTGTCGCTCCCACCTGACAGATCCCTTTCCAGAACAATCTTGGGGCCCTGCTGCAGGGACACCCAGTGAGGATGCTCGAGGAAACCTTTCTGTCCAGGAAAGCGGTGGGGCTGGTGAGGGCTGGGGTCCTAGGGCGAGCTGGCTGCGGCTTTTTACCTGAAGTCCCCCTGTCCCGCCCCTTGATGATCCTCCTGGAGTCGGGCCCCAAGTGACTTCTCCCTTGGCAGCCTTTGGGAGGCACCGAGGAACTGTCTGGTGCCCTGTCCCTGAGGGCGACAGGGCTTTCAGTGTTTGCTGACTTGAGTTGTAAGGATTTTGTAAGGAGGACTCCAGCCCTCCACCTCTACCCGCAGACATCCAATGGATGGCTAAAGGCAGAATTAGAAGGGCAGCATCTCTGCCTCAATATATGGCCCATCCATCCCCTTTGCCTGAGTCACCTTGGATTTGTTACTGGACCCTGCTGGCTGCATCAGTGCCCACCAGCACAAGGAACAGGCAAAAAAAAGAAATAAAAAGGAAAAAATGAAGAACTTTGATCAAACTGGGGAGAAGCAGCCAGAAGGCTTGGAAGAAGCCCCTGACCCACAGAAGTGGTTACAGTTTATAGAAACAAAACCCAAGTGATCTACATCCGTGAATTTCCTTGGCCTGAAGAAAAGCAAAAATGGGAAAAACACAGAAAATGCCTAGGCAGATGGCCTGTGCCCAGGCTTGAGGAAGGGCGGGACCCATCTTAGCTTTCCTGGCTCCTGAGGTGGGCGTGGGGTTGCAGCCCGTCTCTATTTTCAGCAGAAGAAAGTTGCTCTTAATTCAGAATCCAGACCCCCACCCCCATGCAGTCTGTTTCATGTCCCAGGAACAAGGTCTGATTGATGTGCATCTGAGAGCCAAAGCAGGTGACACAGCTCTCCTGACAAGGCACCACCTGGCCAATCCAGGGAAGATGGACAGACCTCAACTGGTCAGGACCACCTGCTTTGGCAGCTGTGCAAAGCCCAAGCCCTTGCCCTCATTCCCCTCTCTATAAAAGCTCCAAGTCATTGTCACCCCCTGAAGACAGGCTAAGATGTGGGTCCCCGGCCTTCCCCGTGTGGCTGCACTGATAAAAGTTCCTTTCTTGCTGGGCATGGTGGTGCATGCCTGTAATCCCAGAGATTCTCGGGAGGCTGAGGCAGGAGGATCACTTGAGGTCAACCTTGGTGATTTTGTGAGACCCTCAGCAACGTAGCAAGACCCCTTCTCAAAACAAGAATAAAAAGGATTGGGGTGTACTCAGTGGTAAGGCACCCGGGTTCAATTCCTAGTCCTTTACCTGGAGCTGAAGCTCCCTGCCTCCTTTTCTTTTGCGGGTTAAAGCTTCCCCTGTGCATTCAGTCTCATTGGGCTTGGAGTTACCATTGACCCAACTCATAAGTTCCCATCTCTGGTATCTCCACCTCCTCTTGGTACTGGGGATTGGACCAGGGGCTCTGCCACTGAGCTACATCCTCAGCCCTTTTAATTCTTTATCTTAAGACAGTGCCTCAATAAGTTGCTAAACCTGGCCTCAAACCCACAATCCTCCTGCCTCAGCCTCCTGAGTCACTCTATCACAGGTGGGTGGCACTGTGCTCGGCCTGTGGTTGCATTTGGATGCAGTCCAAGCTGCTGCAGGTTTGATTAATGTTCTGTGGGCATCTATATAACAGTACCTGAAGGGGGCGCCAGACCCTCTCGCTGTTTTTTTCTGTGGATGTCTGCCTGGCCTGCAGTGGGTTGGTCACAGGACATTCAGGAGAGATCTAGGGCACTGGGCAGTGCCCTCCATCCAGCAGGTGACCTGGCAGGAAGAGCCCTTGCAGCAGGGAAGTGGGGTGGCACTCTGTAGGTGAAAGCACAGAGCTCTCTGATGACTAGTGACTAACACAATGTGAAGCAGAAACATCCCATGAATTTCATGTTCAAGTACAAATCTGGCTAGGATGACTGGATGGCATTGCAATCTCCTGAAGGTCCTTCTTGGATTCATACAAAAAGAGAGAGCGAGGGACTAAGGGGCAGGAAGGAAACACAACTTTTTCAAACACTGAGATCTGGAGTCCAGCTCCTGCCATGTAGTCAGTGAATGAATAGATAATAATTGTTTTTATGGGACCATGTGACCTGGGGCTGCTCGGCTTCCTGTGGGCCCTCAGCATCCCTATGTATAAAGCAGGGGCACAGACCAAGGGTGCTGTCAGCTTTCTGTTGCTGTGACAAAGCATCTGAGAGAATCCCCTTAAAAGGAAACAGGGTTTCTTTTGGCTCATGGCTGCATAGGTCTCAGTCCATGGCACCTTAGCCCTGTTGCTTTGGGCCTGTGACAGCACAGTAGGACATCCTGGCAGCTGGAGCACATGACAGAGGAGGCTGCTCATCTCTGGGTAACTGGGAAGAGGGTGGGTAGGACTGGGCTGGGTCCCAATATCCCCCTCAAGGTCACACCCCTAATGATCTCATTCCTTCCAGGAGGCCCCACCTACTAAAGTTTCCATTATGTCCCAAGGGCCACAGGCTGGTGACCAAGCCTTTAGCACATGGGCAATGGGGACATTTGACATCCAAACCACAATACCAAGTGATCATTAGCTGGGGGCTAACCCCCGGTCTCCGGGCCAACCCCTCCCCACAGGCCAGGCCTGGGGAGATTGACTGCATTCTGCAGGACACCCACTGTAGGCAGCTGCCTCAGCCAACATGGAAGTCCTTAGCAGAGGCTCTTTTATTTCACGGGGGGTGGTACCAGTGATTGATCTCAGGGATTCTTGACCACTGAACCCCATCCCCAGCCCAATTTTGAATTTGATTTAGGCTCAGGGTCTCACTGATTTGCTTAGTGCCTTGCCATTGCTAAGGCTGATTTTGAAATTTTTGATCCTCCTGCCTCAGCCTCCCGAGGTGCAGGGATTCCAGGAGTGCACCACTGCGTTGGCCAAGGGGCTCCTTTTGGGCAGTGGGGTTTCCTTGGAGAGAAAGCTGACCCTGTCCTGGGGTCATCCCTGATTTGCCCACACAGCAGTGCTTTGTTACTTTTTCTTTTCTCTGGAGGGCAACTCAATTCATACCTAGTAAACATAGCCCCACAGGTTCTCTGATTAAGAATAGTGCAGAGCTGGGGGGCAGTGGTACATGCCTGTAATCCCAGACACTCTGGAGGCTGAGGCTGGAGGATGGCATGTTTGAAGCCAACCTTAGCCATTTAGTGAGGCTCTGAGCAACTCAGTGAGACTCTGTCTGTAATGAAGTATTTTAAAAAGGGCTGGGGATGTGGCTCAGTGGTAAAGCACCCCTTGGTTCAACCCCTGGTACCAAAAGAGAGAGAGAGAGAGAAGTGAAGAAATAAGGGAAAACAAAACTCAAGCTAAGATCTTAACCCTGCAAACGCAGCTGGTAGAGAAACGTGCTGACTTCAGGGCTATGAGGATTCACCTCACCAAGACTCAGGTAGCAAATGCTCTCCAAACCTGTCACCCTCAGGGCTGGGTGAGCTCCGCGGTAGAGCACTTGCCTAGCATGTGCAAGGCCCTGGGTTCAATGCCCAGTGCGGCAACAAAAAGAATTTCAAAACCCCATGTGATCCTCAGGTCCAGGGAGAGCAGTCAGAGCAGCTGTCTGCCCCTGAGACTGGGCCTGGGAGGACTCACTGGGAGGATGCCAGGGGGCTCATCAAAGGTCCGGGGAATTGCCACCAGTGCGGCCAAGGTCACTCCTAGATGGCAAAATGAAACCTGTGAGCCACGTTTTCTGTGACTCTCAGGAATCCCTTCCACACCTCTGTCCTTAAAACAGGGAAGAGTAATAATGTCACTCAGTCCCTTTGTAGTGCTGGGACCACAGTGGTCTTTAGAGGAGATCTCATGGCTGCCCTGGGTCACCCCCTGCTTCACATCCCCTTGGTGACCAGTGGTCTCTTCCCACCTGAATGCTGTCCAGACCCGACTCCTGGGGTGCAAGCCTTCCCCTCCACCCTTTACCAGTGCTCACCAGCTGCCCTGGGGCATGGGAGGCTGTGACCCAGGCTTGGGTAGGGCTTCCCCCTTAGCCAGAGCCGTCCTGAGAGCCCCAGGCTGCAGCCCCAGCCTGGAAGTGGCTGCCTGGAACAGAGCAGGAGGTTGCTCCCTGTGGCCCCTCTGGCCCCTCTCTTCCTCCTGTGGAAGGAGCATGTGAGGAATGGCTTGTCCTTAACCCTGTGCAGAAGCTTCCAAAGAAACCGCTTCAAAGCCCTGGAGCAGGGGAGGGTTTTGAAAGGTTTGTGGAGCCATCTGAGAAGAAATGGCAGAACTTCAGAGATGAACAAGAGAGCAGGAGTTCCAAGCCTCTTTCGATGGAGTTTCTAGCAAAACAGGATGTTGGTTGCAGGAGCCAGATGCAAGCCAGGCTCAGATGACCCCATGGAGTACCATCAGGCGACCAATGGCCACTTGAAAACTGTATCGTAAAAGAGCTTCCAGTCCTGAAGCGCAAACTATGCCAGGGGCCTCCAGGCTAAATGACAGAAGCAGGCACACAATGACACATGGCCTGTGACCTCACTCATGGAGAGTATAATACAGATGTACCATAGAAGTAGAAAACATTATTGTGACCAATATTTTCATAATGATGATTGTTAGGATGGCCTTTCATGTTGGTTGTGATAATTGACAGCTGTCATTTTACAAATAATGTTGATCAAACGCTCCCTCTGGGCCATGCTCTAGGCCAGCCACTCTACCTGCCTTGCCTACCTGATCCTCACAGTGTCCCCAAGAAGCCAACACAACAAACCAGAAAGCACAATGTCCCTGCTAGCAAGTGCAGGACCTAAGTCTTGAACCCAGACACAGAGACCAACCAAATTCAATGAAATATTTACTGGAATACTGGTAGAAATCTAGGAGAAGAGGCTGTGGCCTAGAAATGGGGAGGGTTGGCTTCAATCCTCAAAACCCAAAGCTGTCAAGATGGTTCAATTGACCATCCACGTTAGAAACTACTCTCCAACGAAATATGCCCCAAACATTGTCAAAACAGAGGGACCGATTGGGAGGAAATGGCAACCCAGTAGAACAGGAGGCACGAGGAGAAACACAGATGAGCACTATGCACGGGAGGAGGTCACTGGAACACAGCTGGCAAGAAGATGAACACAGGCTCAAATGATGTGTTTTATTTATTTATTTTTTACCCAAATTAAGGATGTTGATAATATGTGCTGGGAGGGGATAGGAAGATAAGCTTTTTTCATACACTTTGGAGGCACATTTAACATTATCCATGAAACTTAAAAAATGCACGAATGCTATGCTCCCTACAACACAGAAATTCAGGTCTTGGGACGTGCCCTGGGAAGCTCCCAGAAGGAAGTTCATTTCAATGCCGTGTTAAATTATAAGACGTGTACAATGCAATGGCCATTGGCAGGAAGTCTGTGGCCACAGTGAATAAGGAGGCACGTGCTGACTGCAAGTTCTTAGGACCTGTGGGTGGAAAGAAGACCCTGGACCACATGTTTCAGCTGTGGGACACAGACACAGCCCTGAACATAGGCTGGTCCAGCGGCACTGTGCATCTCTCCAGATCCACACGGTGTGGAAACCGCAGCCATCACTTGGCTTTAGGGACAGTAGCTGAGGTGATTTTCTTTTCTGAGAGATAGGGGACCACGGGTGACTCCCTAATAGACAGATGACCAGAGCCACCTCTGGGGAGAGTCTGGGCCAGGAGGTGATGGGAGAAGAGGAATTCGATCATCTGTTTCCATTTTTCTGTGATTTGGTTCAAGTGGTAAAGCCCTGCTATTTATTAATTAATGGATCAAATAGGTTCATCATTGTTTTAGAGTACAATTAGGTGCCTTCAAACTTTAGGCTACATGGGCACATTTGAGAACGGTTCCAGCCATTCTCTCATCCTTTGGGTCATTCCCCTCCTATGTCCTGTGAGACATTTTCTATGTGAGGCTTGAAGAAGAAGAAGAAGAGAATATTCTGTAAAGAAAACCTTATGATCTGTGCATTATAAAATTGAATGGGTTCATTCAGAAATCAGAAGTTCTATTGAAAGCTCTTTGCATGAGGCAAATAAAACTTATTTTTAGGCATCCTGGTGAAGACAAGGTTTTATCTTTTTGTCTCATGTCTGTGTTTTTCTTTTTATTTGTTAGAATGAAATCCATAGGTTGGCAGACCATTCTATCAGATGTGTACCTAGATGACATTTCAATTACCCACTTTTACATGGTAGACATTTTGTACATGAACACTGCCTGTCTGCAACTCTTTTTAAAACAGGACTGGGCTCAGGAGCCCAAATACCAATGTTAGCTGGAACATGTTCTCCAGTTTGGCCTATCTGTCAGTATTCCCTGAGGTCATCTGTTCCATGAGCTTCGTTACTCCTGCTCCCTCACCAGCTTTCATAGAAACCACATGCTGTCTATGAGTCAGAGACACCAATCTCACAACATAGCATTCTTTGAGTATCCAAAGTCCCACTTTTCACTTCGCCATGCCTGACATTGTCGGTAATATTTACCGGCAAATGTGAGATTTTCAAAGATCCAATTCTATGTGCTCCTTTCTCAAAGAGCCTTAGGCAGGGCTATAGCATACATAAATATGAAGGAAAGGCCTAGTTTTTAAAATGTCATCCATCGAATAGTTGACACATATCTGAGATATTTTTTATTTTGGAGGAGGTATTATTTAATAGGGAAATCCAACAGCTACATGATAGTGAAATGAGAAGTCTTGCATCCATTTTATTCTTTGTGATGATTTTGATGAGTAAGGATAAGATACTTCCTTGTTCCAATGTAGATGTTGCCCAGTTCTGTGAATGGATGCACCGTGTCACCCACTACTTGCATATCTGCATGTTGTGCTTGACATTACCATCGTACTCGGCAGGTGGCAGAAAGTCAATACTGAAGTTCAGCTCTGGTGTTCTAGCAGCTGTGCTGCAGATCCTTGGTGTGCCACCTTGTGCAATCCATGCTGCTCTGTTCATGTTCCTATTGACTTCCTGGTGATGAGCATCATGGTCTCCTGGTCTTGAGAATGGCCAAGCATTTCTCTGTGAATGTGGAAGGTGGGCATGTGGAAGGCTTCAGGGAGGAGGGATCATTGATCATGTACTCTAATCCATGTGCCTGTTTAATGACCTGTTTTTCTTCTTGGGTTTTAAGGGAGACACTGCCCTCAAACACTTCTGTGCAGCTGGGAATGCAGGCTTCTGCTTCACCTTGAAGGAAGCATTCATGAATCCTTTCCAGAAGACATGAGAAGAGAGAGTGAGCCTCTGGTAACATGCAGGTTCCTTGCATTGCCCATGGGCTAGAGGAGAGAAGAGTTGCTTCATGAGATTTGATCCCCTTTTTCCTGAAAAGTTCCACACGGAGGTGAGTCCCCAGCATGTTTAGACATCATTTCAGACATCTTTGTTGATGGAAATGAATCACACCCCCTGATGATGTGGAAGAGCTGAAGATGGGTTTGCTATGAATTTTCTATTTCATTTCTCAGGGCCTGAGTCAAGCCAGCCGTTGTGCTGTCAGCGCATGAGCTGCTGGTCAAATGTGAGGAAGTGGTCTTGCTTTATGAAAACACCATCCTGAGTCAGTGAGCCAGAGGCAGCCTGCAGTCCCTGTTTTCCTGTAAAGGCAGATTGCTGTGGATGGCCTCTGGCCTCATAATGCAGCCCTGCTCAGAGTAGGGGATTGAGGGTCCAGGCAGATCCCAGTTCCTTTTGACCTTTATTGCCATTGGGCCACCCCAGGGTCCTTGGACTCTACCTGGTCTTCTGGCCTGGGTCAGGGGATGTGAGGTTTGGAATCCCCCTCTGTGGCAGGATCCCAGGCCCCCAAGCCACTTGAGGGCAGCACATCCTTCCCTAATTGTGTTAGAGGGGGAGGATTCTCCCGCCCATCCTCATCCATGCTCATCCCTCATTTTGTAGCTTCGCACCTTAGGACCTTTATTCATTGACTTACGCTAAGATGAGTCAATCAGCAGTCTCCCAAGGGTTTACATTGTGGTAATTGACACCGAACATCTGTTTTGTAATTAAACCATTTTGGAGGACACAGTTGAGTGGCATTAAGCATGTTCATGTTGGTGTATAGGCGTCACCACCATGCATCTCCAGAAGTCACGTGGACATACTCTTGCCATCAATGCAGAATTCTAGTGCCCTTGAGGCCCAGGAAAAGAACATTGTACTTTATCTTTTTATGAACCTGATAATTGAGAATCTGAGATAAGTGAAATCCTACAAAATTTGCCTTTCTCTGGACACGATCATTTTCAAGGGATGCAGTTCACCCCCACTCTTGGGCATATCAGGTCCACTGCTAACTCTGCGGGTGTTTCAATTGCACTCTCGGTGACAGTGGTGACTGTGTGCACATGAGCTGTGTTTCCAGCTGGGATCCCAGGATCTAGGGTCTTTGGTTCCACGCAGCCTATAGGTTGCCTGTTCCTCCAGGTGTCTGCAGGCCAGTGGCACGAAGGCCCTGGGCCTGGTGGTTTCTTTAGGTGAGTGCAATACGTGTCCACAGTGTCGTGGGACATGATGGACTATAAATAGAAGCAATGCCTGGATACTCCTGGGATCTCAGTAGGCTCAGCCTGTGTGCTGAGAATTGTTGTGACCTCCTAATTAATGGAACCCCAGAATCCCAGAGAAAAGGGCAAGTCCAGAGCAGTGGAACCTCACTGTCTCTGAGAGAACTTTTGGGGTGGGGGGCCGGGATACATTGATGTGAGGACGCTGATGCAGAGTCACGTGCTCCGAATCCAGGTAGAGGTGCTCAGGAACAGCCTGGGCTGGCACGTGGGTTCCCCACCTGCACACCTGTGGAACATCTCGGGGCTCTGATTAGCACAGCAGCCTGACCACGTGAGGGCATCTGCTGTCTCTGCGTACAGTGAGCTGGGTTTTCTTCACGTCCCTCAACAATTCCACATAACACCAGCTCTGAACCCAGAGTCCTGGGCACTTAGTTGAGGCTCCATCAGCTCCCACCTCTCTCTACCTGACAGAGCCCTCCTGGCTCCCTCTGCACTCATTACATTGAAGATGAAACCCTGGAGGGTGGGACTTCCCGTCATCCAGAAGTTCCCAAACACATTCCACTGTTCCTGGAACTCAAATGGTTGGGGGGGCCACAAGCACCCTGGCATCCATGTGTGGGAACCATGGTAGTATAATCAAGAAACAGGAAGGAGAGGGGTTGGACTGATCAGTACAGATGGCAGGGCCTAGTACAGAGTGGAACGGAGAGTTCTCACCCGGGGTGATTGTTGTGATGTGCACAAATGCTCTGCTGGTGCTGGGGTGCCCGCATGGTTTCTGGGGTCTTGAAAGGCTACAGATGCCCACAGAGTGTTCTCAGATGCACAGTGGGAGGCCCGTTGCAATATGTACATGTGGAAGAAGTAGGAGACCCCCTTAGTGTGGAGGTGCCATCTAGAAGGCAGCCTCACTTCTCTGAAAAAGTTGATTGGAAAAAAAGGGTCCGTACCTGTGCCCAAAGGGCCATATATGCTCCTGGAAGTTGGTGGTGGAAATAGTTCTCCATCCATTAATCACTCCCTCACTCACTAATGTCCTTGTGTCCTTGAGAAAGGCTCTCCCTGTCCTGGTTTTCCTGAATAGAAATCCTCTTGCCTCTTGGGTGAATAGGGTTATGGGTTGTGCAGAGGGTGGTGGTTTACTGAGCATCTTAGAGACTGTCCTTTATGGAGCCTAATGATCCCAACTGGGGAATGAGGCCAGGGTCCTAACTGTGGTTAGTGTGAGGACACCATGGGTTCAGAGAGGGAAAGAAGGACAAGGGAATCTCAGATGTCCCTTCATGGCCCCTGGAGTTAGAGGACTTACCCCTTTGCACCTGGGATCAGGAGACCTCATTTCCTCGAGGACACGCACACTCAGACGTTAATCTTGAGTGTGGGTTCCTTTCTGGGGTCCAGGGCTGTTGTTAGCCACCAGGAATGACAGTGCTCTCCATGCTGAGTGGAGCCAGTTTTTGCCAGGAAAGAGCCCGTGGTCACGCCTTGTGCAAAGCACCCCACACCAGGGGCTCCCATCCCTACATTCCTGTCCTGAAAAGAAACCACTCAGAGGCAAGGTGGGTCCAACCACCTCCCATGTGTTCACTCATCACTGTGTTACAGCATCACCCCAGTTCACAGTCCTGATGGGATTGGATGTGGCTCAGAATGTCACCTTCATGAGCTCTACCCTGCCACAGCTGCAGTTCTGCAGTGGGAGAAACTCAAAACCTCAAAACACATGCACATGAAAGAAAAGAGCAAGAGCCAGAGCCCAAACAGGGCCACATGTGGCAAGGACAGCTGGAGTGCCTAGGTTGGGACTCAGAATTATGTCAGTGGGGTGGCATTGCTGCTGACACCAGCATGATAACAGAGAGCCAGCCCTGCTCATTTTGCGGAGCAGTGTGTTGGGGAAGGCAGAAGAAATTGAGAGGCAGGATTGAGTTTGGCCCTAGGAGGAGGTTGGGTAAAAGGCCAGTGTGAGTTGGAGGGCCTGGGCAGATAGAGAGAGGCCAGGGCACACCCCAAAGCCTGGAGACTGCACTTGATGTCCAGGGTTGTGAAACACCACCTCCCCTCTTACTCACAACTGAGAGCAAGGGGCATTGATGAGTTCAGTTTGTGTGTGGCTGCATCCAAGGTGGCTCGGCTAGGCACCTCTGTTTCCTTGACTCAGGAGGCTGGGAGTCCAGGCTCCACTGAGGCTGGGCTGGGAGGATCGGACTCTGAGTTTATGCCTGTGTTCCTGGTAGGATCCATGTTGGCTGAGCCTCAGTGTTTTTGCAATGAGAGGATGGGTGACTGTCATGTCTTTATCACAGGACACACTTGCTAAATGGATTTGTTTGCTCTGGGGAGGAAAGAGAGAGAAGGGAGTGGTGCTGGAGACAGGGATGCAGACAGGGGTCATAGACTTGGCATAACTCAGTCTTGGAGGTGATATCCCATCACCTGTACCCACTTCAATTCCCATGAATGCAGAGGCTGAGCCCCCTTGAGGTGAGGGGTGAACCGGTTCTGGGCAGCAGGATGCTGTGGTACCTCGGAGTCTCTGTGAGACCCCAACACTAGACACACTTGGCCCTTTTGAAATCTTAGGAGAAGCCTTGGGAAGTTGTATGGCAGAGGGGAGCAGCCTCTGCATCTCAGTCCCCTCCAACTTGCCATGGTGTAGAGAGGGAACTGCAGCCACGATGGGACGGACATTGGCCACGTCCCTGTGTGGGACACAGGCCTGATTGAGTTGGGGTGCATTCTTTGTCTCTGCCCTTCTTGTGATTGTCCCATCTCTACATTTGTGCTTTAGCCACCTGTGAGTCCCATCTCTGGTTTCAGAGAGAATAGAGGGTGTTATGGGCCAATAGACACAATAAACCCTAGAGATTAGATGCTACCCTACTTTCCAGAAAAGACTGGGCACACCATGAGTTGCACAATGATGGGACCAGGGTCCAAAAGCTGCTGAGAGGGAAGGACTGGTTGTGAATGCATTTTTGAAGGCTCCAAGCTGGAACTCTAGTGGCACCAAGCAGGGCAGATGCTGGTGGGGATGTTTGGGTAGTTGTTGGTGAACACCTGCGCACCTGAGATGTTTAGGCATGGAGGAGAAATCAGCAGCTCATAGGGCTTTTGAAAGTGGTCTTATGTGAAAAGAGGCTCAGGTATGGGCACAGGAAATGACATCATTGCCTTGACAATGGATCAAACAGAACATGGAACCCTGGTATCCAGGCACCCACTTAACTGACCAAGCCATCCGAGCTCATTTGGTTGGAGAAACTGGAGGGAGAAGGATGTTCTCCTGTGGTTGCAAACAATGCCGAGCCTCAGGCTCCCAGGAATCTCAGGGGGGCCAACTAGCCCTTTTGTGGATGCACTGGGTGAGGCTTCATCTTAGACGCCAGAGCCTCTGGCGATTGTCGCAGAGGAGCTCAAGAGTAACAGTGAGTAGCACAGGGCAGGTGAGCCCAGCAGGCCCTCTAGTCTGATCCCTGATGAATGGCCCAGGACTCCTATTCTGACTGTGTGTGTGTGTGTGTGTGTGTGTGTGTGTGTGTGTGTGTGTGGGTGTGTGTTTGTACTGATGGGAACTGTCCCATTGTGCTTTGACTCTAGTGTATTGGCACAAGTCATTTTTCTGTTTGTCACCATTTCCATTTTAAACCAACATTCTTGGTCCCAACACAGGGTGAAAATGATGAGAACACGGAGGAGCCCTTCAGGGTACAGAGCCTTGAACCTTACAGGCAGGACCAGCTTAGGAATGAGCTCCTGCCTGTCATTTGTGGGAGGAACCTACATTGCAGCGGCAACATGGGGTTAATCTCCTGGGATTCCATCCCCACCCATCAGGTGCTGGATCTCTTGTTCCCAAGGTAAGCACCAGACCACCAAGCCCAAGTGTGTAGCCCCCTCATGCCTGGGTCTTGGGGCTGCCATGTACCTCTCAGGGACCCAAAGGTTTGTGATACCTAATGAGATAGAGGACCACACTCATAGTGGAATGTCAGTCCCGAATGGGACGAGTCCTGGAGGTGCCTGCCACAGCCTTGCAAGGGGAGTGAACTCCGCTCTCAGGCAGAGAAACCATCCTGACTCCAGCTGATCCACAGAGGTCCGTGGAGCAGTCCCCACACACTAGGCACCACAGCTCAATGGTGTGCACTGAGCTCATTCCCAGGTGGACTCAGCGAGGCCAGGTGGTCTTTCTGGTGTGATATTGGCTTTGTGAAGAACGTAGATCTGTGCCAGAGGCGTCTCAAAACTCAGGCCTTGGGAAAAGCACTTTTGGGTTAATAAAGACATGTTAATTTCCATAGTGGGACAGAGCATCCTAGCTGGGACATAGCTGGACAGGGGCTTTGGACATGGTGGCTCCCACACCCAGAGATATGTGGGAATCAGCAGTTTGGGCTCATTCACTGATGAACATGGAGAAAGCACCCACTGTGTGAAGACACGTTTCCAGTCACATTTCATAATTCATTGAAAAATAGGGTGCAAATGACTGCCATTGTGTCCCTTTTCATGGGGGTCAGCCTCAAACCGCAGGTGCCATGAGTACATATCCTACATGTGACTGCATCCCTGACTCCATGGGGCATAAGTGCACGTTGTTTTCTTCAGTGACTATGGTGGACCCCTGGACCAACTTCAACATGGAATGGGCTTGGGGTCAAGAGGGTGGGCTCCTGTTTCCAGAATAGGGACCTGCAAGGTGATTTGACTTGGGAAGGCTGAGGAAAGACTGCTCTCCCCAGTGTAGGGTCAGAGGTTTTCTCTGGAGGCCGTGGTGAAGGCAAGGCCAGGGTTTTGCTGACTCCACACCTTCCTCCCCACAGTGCCTCACCTTCCTTCCTGGGGACCTGGGTGAACCTCTACTCCGAGGCTTCCCATCAGCCTCCAGGCTTTCTGAGTCTGCAGCAGCTGCTATCCATGTGGCTCCTGCTGGGAGGCTTGAACCTGGAACACCAAGCACACCACCTCCTGGCCGCAATTGAAGATGGCAAATCAAGCCAGGCAAAGCCTGAGAGCCAGGCGGACTGTGGTGAGTACCTAAGGGTATATGAGGAAAGGTCCGACTGTTGTCCCACTGCAGGGAGTCTGTATGCCTGGTGTTGGGCTGGAAATTAGGACAAGCCTTTGTCCATTCAGGAAGTGACCCCAGTCTGCAAAGAGGTCCTGTGTGGGCCAAGGGCCTGAGTTCTTCCTGGCAGCAGAGGTATTGTCTGTCTGTGGGAAGGTCAGGGCAAGGCAGTCATGTTGGCATCTTTTCTCCTCTAGCTACAAGCTCAGTTCCTGTCACGGCTCCTCAGCCAACCCCAGAGCCAGAGCCTTCTCCCAGGGAAGGGGCAGAGCCGGAGTCCAGGACATCAGGGGTCTCTACTCGGTCCTCCCCAAGGCCCCAATATAACAAGCGGATGAGAGGCAGGTGCCTCATTCACGTCTACCTGGAAAAGGAAAGGACAACACAGTATAGGAGCATCCTGGTGAGTCTTCGAGCAGGGGAGTCTCCTGGGAGCCCACAGTGGGGAAGACGAAGTCCACAGCAAACACTTTGGACTAGGCCTGTCTTCTTGAACTGGAGCTTCTGGAAGGTCAGGAAGGAGAGCAGAAAGTGAGGAAGAGAGAGGCGGGAGAGCAGCAGCATGCCAGGTCTGGGTGCGAGTGGGCCTGCGTGTTTTGGGATGTGCAGGTCAGAAGTGCAGGAGTGAGTGCTGGGTTCAGAGGAGGTCAGAGAAATATCGAGGGTACAGGCCATCCTCTACTGACCTTGGTATTGAGGAGGAGTATATTGAACCGTGGAGGTTGAAGCACAGGAGTTGGCAGTCATTTTCTTGTGTGTGGGAGGGGATATGTTGCTGGTTGAAGGGAAGGGAGCCATTGTAGAATGATTAGGGTGGGTAGGTGTGGGTCACAGAGAACTGGGGGCCTTGGAGGGCCCCATTAGTGTCCTAGTTTGCATGTATGTGAATAGAGATTTAGCGGCTCTCTCTGCAGAATTTTCCTGCGTGTGGAGTATCCATCATGAGACTCTGGTGTCCACCTCCAGGGGAGCTATGTTGAACCACTGCACCTGTTGGGTCCGAACCTCCTGACACCCTAGCAAGCACTGACACTCTCGAGCCCAGCAGCTTCCATGCCTATCATTAAAGAGTCCTAGTGTGTGTTGTGCCCTGGCTGTCAGGACCAAAGCACCTAGGGTTTGTGCCTGGTCCATACAAAAATGCAGCTGCATCCCAGACCAGAGCAGGGATATGGAAGTGCACTGGACCATTCCTCCCATCTTGATGGGACTAGAGTGTGTCTGTACAAAGTCTTTTGGTCCTTATTCCCTTGTCCCTGTAGGGCATAGCAGGTTGAAGCAAACTCTTGTACTAAGATTGGACTAGAGGCTCATAGGAAGACCCCCACATGATCACATGAAGGCCTCAGGTAGCAGGGTATCAAGATGGTGCCCTTGTGTTGAGAGCTCACTTGTCTCTGATTGTCCTTGAGCACTGTCCTCTGGGTAGCTACTCCCAAATTCCCTCTCTGATGAGCTTTCTCCAACCCTGCTCAGGTGACCTGCCAGGACAGGGCTCCAGTCATCATCCGCAGGGCCTTAGATGCACACTTGCTCCAGCAGGAGGACCCAGAAAACTACGAGCTTCTGCAAATTCTCTCGAACCATCAGAGTAAGTGGAACCATCAGAGGGTAGGGAGCAGTGAGTCACAGTGGGCTCACGATAACTGGGAGCCAGAACACAGTGTGCATTGACCCAGTGCCCAGGATGAGTATGGTGGGACTTGTGCATAAAACAAAGTGTAATGATGGGGCATAAATCTGCAGGTTCTTCATGTTCCCCAGGGGCTGTGGACCTGCCTATCATGTGTTCTTTCCTTGGCCTGAGGAGGCATTGCAAAGCTATTATCCACAAGGGGCCAAGAAGAGAGGCTTCTTTGTCTTGTGTCAAAGAAGACAGACAACCACAGGGTGCCTACTTTGGTGGCCTTTCCTGACCTAGATGAGTACATGAGAAAAGCAGTTCAATGAAGAATCATTTCTGGCTTCCAATCTTTCTATTCATTGCAAACTGAGTTTACTTAGGACCAGAGGCCATTTCTAGAGAGAAGAGTGTGGTAGAATAGAACCCTTCACAGCTTGTAAACTCTTCTTGGAGAGAGAGAGAGAGAGAGAGAGAGAGAGAGAGAGAGAGAGAGAGAGAGAGAGAGAGAGAGAGAGAGAGAGAAAGAAGAAGAAGAAAGAGGAGGAGGAGGACGAGGAGGAGGAGGACAAGGATGAGGAGGACGAGGAGAAGGAGGACATGGAGGAGGAGAAGGAGAAGTAGAAAAATGAAAATAAGTTGAAGGAGGAGACCATGAATAAGAAGGTCAAGATGACTTTAAGAAGAAGCATGAGGAGAAGATGAAGAAGAACAAGAACAAGAAGGAGAAACACAAGCCGAACAAGAAGTATAACAATAAATTGATTAAAAATGTGAATGAGAATTAGACTCATGAGGAGAAAATGCAGAAGTGGGGAACTCAAGAGAAATATATATCTCTGGATGGCACAGCCCTGCTGTGGACATCCTCCACCTACGCTCAACACACCTCCAAACCATACCCCTCCAATTAGTGTAGCCCTGTATGAGTGGATGAATCCACTGGCAAGGTGGAGGCACCCACCATCAAGTGCTTTTCCATAAACCGACCTGTGATCATTGCTGCAGTGGGGAGAAAAATTTGAACACATGAGTCTTTGGGGACCAATCCAGATACAAACTCTAGCTGTTTGTCTTTGGTGGGTCCAACGTGAACTAAGAAGGTCTGGGGTACAAGGGGCTATTTCCTTGAAAGGTGTTCCTGTAGGGGACCTCCTGTGCATAGAGGGTCCTCAGGGAGGAATCAGTGGGGAGTCTTTGGTGCAACAGTAGCTGGATTCGGGGGCTCTCAGGTCTGTGTGTGAGACCTGAGCTGGCAGAGGCTCTCAGTTGTGGGGGATGTTGGGTAGTGTATTACTTGAGTGTCACCTACCACGCCTCTGCCCCTGCCTCTCCAGAGCTGAGGATCCCTGCTGATGGAAACGTATATTACGCCCTGGATGGCAGAGTGGATTATAACTTTCTTCTTCAGGAAACAGCTGCCAGCAAGTTGTTTAAAGTCAAGCCAAAGGAGGTAAACAGCCACCTTCTTCAGTCTTTACTCCTGGTGCCACTCCACATCCTCCAAGGGGACAAGAACCTCAGGTTCTGGATGGATGTTGTAGAATGCCCACAGAGCCAACTGCCAGGCTGGGTGGGGTGCAGGTGCTGGGCTTTGCTGATGTTGTCATCCCCCACAGTTCTTGGAGCCTTCTGTGGCAGTGGCATCCAGGATCCCAGCAGCTGTGAGCAGCAGCTCTGCGGTGGCTGCAGGACCATTGCCCCAGGCCACCCAAACCAATGAGTGGTGCGTGAGAAAAGTCACCAGTAGCAGCTCCTCACTGCTTCACTCCAGCGACCAGGTGGAAGACAGCCGCTTTGTCCACGTCCTCCTAGAGGGACAGAGCCTGAGGGAGACAAAGCGCATCCTGGTAAGCCCGACAGCAGGGCTGCCTCCTGGGTGTCCCCACAGTGGAAGGCAGGAGACACAGCTAACCCTGGGGCTGTGGTGGGAAATTAAGAAGAGAGAGGTCAGTCTTAAGGGCTTGACCTGAGTGGGGAGAGCCTCAGCATGCCCAGCTGCAGCGGTGAGTGGGCCTGTGTATTGTGGGTTTGGCAGGCCAGAAGTGCAGACGGAAGTGCTGTGGACAGATGAAGGCAGAGATATGTCCAGGGTGCAGGCTGCAGTGCCTAGAACTTGGTATTCTCAATGAGTGAGGTTGGAGCAGCGGAGCTGGCAGTGACTTGTCACATGTGTAGGAGGGGGTGTGTTCCTGGTGGCAGGGAAGAGAACCTCCTTAGCATGACTAGGTGTGAAAATTTGGGGTCGGGATCACCTGGGGGGTCATGCCAAACTTCGGAATGTCAGTCTTTGCATGTATGTAAATACGGAGCTAAAGGGGTTCTTGGCAGAATTTCTATGGATGTGCAGTAGACACGCTAATGCTGCAGGTGTCCAGCTGCAGAGGAGACATGTTCAGTGACTGCCAGTGCTGAGTCAAGTACATCATTAGAACCAGACCCGCACCGAGCTTCCAGAGCCCAGGGCCTCTCCAGGCTATCATGAAGCACTCAAGTGCACACTCTTGTATCTGAGTCTGTTTTGTGTAGTGGCAGTCAGGACCAAAATTTTCAGTGCATCTGCCTCTTCCACCCACAAAGGCAGCCTGCATCCCAGAGCACACTTGGTGCGCAGATCCCTGGCCCATTGCTGTCATCTCAGTGAGATGAGAGTGTGTCTGTGCATAGGCAGTTTGGTCCTTTGACCTGAGTGGAATGTGGCTCCCCAGGGGGAGGGGAGATGGCAGGTACAGGCAGATATTTGTACCAGGATTGTTCTAGTAGCACGTTGCAAGAACCCAGGCGGTATATGGAGGCCACACTCAGGTAGCAGGATAACAAGATTGTGCCCTTGTATATGTAGCTAACATTTCTCCTGAATGTTTGACCACAGTCTTCTGGGTAGCTCCTCTAAAAGCCATTCTCTGATGACATTTGTCCCACCCTGATCTAGGTGACGTGTCAGGAGAGGGTGACAAGCCTCATCCGCAGGGCCTTGGACCAAAATTTGTTGCAGCATGAGGATGTGGACAACTTTGAGCTGCTGAGAATGATGTCTCTGCATGACAGTAAGTAGGACAATCAGACAGTGGGGAGACATGATCCACAGTGGGCTCAGGATAACTCACAGCCAAGAGAAAGTGGGCCTTGGCCCTAAAATAGCCAGAGTGTGGTGGGCCTGGTGCAGGAAACCAAGTGCAGTGATGGGCGTGTCCAGTGTGGACGAGTTCAATGAGGCCCCAGGCGGCTGCTGGACCTCTCTAAATGTGTTCTCCCCTGGACCTGGTCTGGCAATGCAAAGCTAATATCGATGAGGGCAAGGCAGAGAGAGGCTCAATCTATCATCAGTTTGGTTTATGGCTCACTGATAAGGATGCCTTCAAATGAAGAGGAGCAGAGCATGGGTCCTGATTGGATCAGCATTGCTATGGACGGAAGCCGCACAGGTCCCAATCCATGGCCAGGATATGAGAAGTCCTGCCTACTCAAGAATGTCAGGATTGCAGCAACTGGGAACAGGACTCAGTGAAGAGGAAGTCAAGGCCAGGGGACAGCCTGTTTGGGTTCTTTTTGGAACAATTCCAAGTCCTCTGTGCCTGGGTGCCCATCTCCTGAAGATATCAGAATGGCCAGGTTATTATTCCTTCCAGCAACAAAGAAGGGCATCTGAAGAACAGAGGCCACAATGCTGAGCTGTCCACAATGCCAGTGCTCTTTCCTTTCTTGTGAGCCCGACACTCCTAGCCTCCACCATCCCAGCCTGTCCACAGTAGAACCCACCATCTGTCGAGCACGTAAGTGAGTTTTCCCATTTTCACACACTGCCTCATTTGAGTTGGCTCTGTCTCACACATGAGGAAGACTGAGGTGCAAGGAGCTGGGCAAGGGGCAGTGTCTGCGAATCTCAGGGACTTGGGAGGCAGTGCAGGGGGAAGGGGATTTCCAAACAGCCTCAGAAACTTAGGGAGACCCTGTACCCAAGTCAAAAGGCCTGGGAATGGTCTCAGTGCTTAAGTGCCTCTGGCTTTATCCCTAGTAAAAAAATAAGCCAGTCAAAAGGAATTACCAAACCGAGAATCTACAAAGGTGATTTCAGAAACAGACTTTCAACCCAAGCATCAGTTGAGAGCAGGCTCCAGACCAGGGGAGGTTTGTGTGTAACAGATGTCAAAAGGGAGGACTACGGGGGGCCTGGAACCCACTAGGTGTGATGGCATCTATGCCTTATGGCAGGAGGGTGGCAGTGATGCTGGCCCTCTCCTAGATTTTGGAAACCTTGTTTTCATTGGGGAAGCTTTATGGAGGTGGAATCTATTTTAGCAATCCTGGTCCAGATGAGGTGCTGACTACCACAGGTAGAAGCCTATCCAGAATGCGGTGTCTGTTATTCAGTCTTTCCTGACTGTGACAATGACAAAGAAAGGAAGTCACTTGTCTTTGGTCTTGGTTTCACTCCTGGCCATTGATTGAGAACTGATTTCATCTTGGACTACTGAACAGAGGCTGCATCTGGGCAGAAGAGTGTGATAGATTTGAACTCCTCAGGACGCCCCACCATTGCCAGAGAAAGAAGGAGAAGGAGGAGGAGGAGAAAGAGACACTCCTGAGTGGGGAGAGGATCACACGATAAAGAGCAGGAGGCAGAAGAAGAAAAAGAAGGAGGTGAACAGAAGGAAGGGTGGAGGGAGATACACAAGAAGAAGAACAAGAAGGAATCATGTAAGAACAGGAAAAAGACCCAGAAAGAACTACAAGAAGATGCAGGACAGAAAGAAGAGCCAGAAGTAGAACAAGAACCAGAATAAAAGTACCAAGCAGACAGCTCCTGATGAGAAACAAGGGGAAGGAGAGCGATCCTAGAAAACAATAGAGTTCTCCAGGGCACCACCCTGCTCAAGTCCTCCCATGTCCATGCCCAACACACCTCTGATGGATACCACCTCCCCTCCGTGTATTCATCCATGAGTGGATTCATCCAGGGCAAGGGGATGAATTCCCCCACCATCCAACACTTCCCTGAATGCCCATGTGTGAGCATGGCTGCCCTGGGGAGAAAGGCCTAAGCACAGGAGCCTTTGCCAATCCTGATGCAGATCCTGGCAGTGTCCCTTTGGCAGATCCAACCTGCACTGAGAAGTTCTGGGCCCAAGGTGCTGTTTCCATTGCCAGGTGCTCTTTTGGTTTAGAATCCTGTACATCATCTTCTCCAGGGAAGAATCACTGAGGGAGTCTTTGGTGGCACTGTAGCTGGATAGGAGGGCTCTCAATTCTGGTGCAGGCTCGCCCTAGCGGAGACTCTCAGGGGTTGTGGGTGTTTTGTGGTCTAATCCTTGAGTGCCACCTAACAATTCTCTCCACTTTGCTCTGCAGAAATCAAGGTCCCTGACCACTCACTGATGTATCTGTCCATGAATCCACAAATCAAATATTATTTCATCGTGAGGAAACGCCGCGAGGTCAAGGGAAAGGAGGTAAACACCTACCTTATTCAAGCTGTACTTGTGCTGCCATTCCACTCCCACCTGGGGAAATGAGAAGCCTGAGCACCTGGACATATGTGCTAGAAGCCCATAGAGCCAACTGACAGGCTGGGGTGGCTTTCTGTTTCTGGGTTTGCTGATGTTCCATCCCCCACAGTTCTCAGAATCAACCTGCAAGTCCTCCAGGCCGCTTTCCCACAAGCAGGTGGGAGACACCTGCTTAATTCGTGTCCACTTAGAAACACAAAGTCCAAAGATGGCCAAGACTGTTTTGGTAAGCCTGGGAGCAGGGGTGTCCCCTGGTGCTTACACCTGGGTGGGGAGCAGACACTGGTCCAATACCATGAACTACTCATGCCCTCTTGAATTTGGAGCTTCTGGATGATCAGGAGGATAGATGGGAATCAAGAAGGAAGAGGTCAGTGTGAAGGGCTGGAGCTGAGATGAGGGAGAGCAGCAGCTTGTCCACCGCCATGTCTGAGGGAGTCTGTGTGTCAGGTGGCAGCATGCAGTCCAGAAGGGCAGAGGCAGGTATGAGTGACAGATGAGAACAGGCCAGGACCTAGGTTGCAGGTTCCTCTGTATGGGATGCTGGCCTCTATGGAGCAGGACACCAGTATGAGGTTCTGCATGTTCCTTGAACAAGGAGCTGAGAGGGTCTCTCTGCAGAGTCAGTATGGATGTGGAGCAAGCACACTAAATGTCCAGGTAACCCAATGTTTACCCTTGGCGGAACAGGTGCCCTCGTACACCCCAGCCAGCACTGAGCCTCTGGAGGCCAGGAGCTCTCATGGCTCTCTTTCGTCACTCCTGTGTGTGGTCATGTTCCTGGGTCTGATTTGGGCCCTGGCAATCCAGACCAAAGCCTCTAGGTTTTGTGCCTAGGCCATTCCCAATGCCGCCTGCATCCTCGGGCAGACCTAGGATCTTGGAGGCTATTGTCCCATTCCTCCCAACTTGTGGGATGAGATTGCATCTGTATGCAGGTAGTGGGGTCCTTTCACTTGGAGAGGAGTGCAGCTCCACAAAGAGCAATGGCAGGTCCAGGAAGTCCTATGTACAAGGATTGGGCTAGTAGCCTATGGGAAGAGCCCACGCGATGAGCAGGAGGTCAGCCTCAGGTTGTAGGGTCATGGATGTTGCCCTTGTATTTAGAGTGGAGGTGCCTCCAGAATGCCCCTGCCCACTGTCCTTGAGTAGTCACTTCAAGGCCCATTTCCTGAAGGCCTGTCTCCCATGCTGCTCCAGGTGACCTGCCACGATCGGGCTCCTGTCGTCATCCGCAGGGCCCTCGAGCTACACTTGCTTACTCAGGAGAAGCCGGAGGAATATGAGCTGGGCCAAATCATCTCTCACCGTCAGAGTAAGTGGGACAATCAGATGACAGAGAGCAAGGGTCAGGATGTGGACTCAGGTCAACTCTTAGCACCAAAGAGCAGTCTCTGACCCCCAAGAACACTCCAACAGGGTGTGTTGGGCTCGTGCACAAAGCCAACTGCACTTCTGCTGGTGTAAGCTCTCCAGGTGTTTTGGTATACCCCAGTGGCTAGTGCGGCTCCCCACCAGGTGCCCTGCCCAGGACATGAAGACGCATGCAAAGCTGACATCATTGAGGAGTGAGGAGGAAAGCCTCTTTCCAGGAGCAGTATGGTTCTGTGGTCTGAGATAGGAGTGGTTTCAGAGGAACATGGGAATGCATGGGCTAAAGATGGAACTGGCATTTTGTGGACTGAAGCAGTAGGATTAAAAGCCTTCTGTGTGACCAGAAAACCACTGCCTGGGCAGAGCATTGCCAAGATTCTAGCAAGCAGTAACAGGATGAAATTGGGAAGAAAACACAGCCTGGGAGACAGCTTGAATCATCTGTTTTTGCATCAATTCCATGGTCTTCCGCACCTGAGTCCACTAGCCAAGGAGTGATCCCAATAGCCAGGTTATGATCCCTAACTAGAGTCAGATGAGGGCTTCCTGAGCACGTAGCCACAGAGCTCATCTGATAATAATGTCAGCGCTTTTTCATTGGTTGGTTGGTTGGCTTTTGTGAGCCAAACACCTCAGCAGCCATTATCCCAGCCTATGTACGCTGAAGACCACCATCCCAATGAGTTCTAGGATCACTTGTCTCCTATCTTAACCTTCTGTTAGGTTAGTAGAGTCTATGGAAGAGGAAGTCTGTCTGAGGCCTTGGTAGCCTAAGAAATTCATAGCAGAGATCCCCACATCCAACCCAGAAGGGATGGAGAACAGGCTCTAGGTTAGAGGAGGGCAACAGGAAAGAGGTGTTCAGAGGAAGGAGAAGCTGGCTGTTGTATTCCCCCACTCGGGATCATGGCACCACTGGGCCATACACCATGTTGGAGGGAAGCAGGCCCTTTGCTGGTCTTTGGAATCATTGTTCTCAGGAGGGCAGCATTTGGAATGTGGCCTCCATTCTCAGAAGCCTGGTTCACATGGAAGCAGGCTCCACCAACGCAGAAGCGTGGATCTAATGTGGTATCCGTGCAGGTCAGCCTGTCCTCACCGTGGCCATACTTGAGGAATCCTAGGCCTTTTCTCTGGGTTTCACAACTTTCTCTTTGGTTGTGCACTGAGGCTGTCCATAAAGCTCTAGTGTGTGGCAGTGGAGAGCTTCTCAGCCCTTGCCACAAAGGCATAGACTGGGAGAGAGAGAACAAGGCTGGGAGAGAGGGAGAGAGAGAAAGACGGAGAGGAGAAGGAAGACCTCTACTTGGAGAATGAGGATTCAGTGGAGCCAATAGGGACAAGGTACGGGTGCCCAGGGCGCACTCCTGTTTACATCTTCCACCAAGCATGCTCAACCTTTCTTCCAGTCCCTCCCACCTCCCAATAGTGTATTCATCTTGAATGAGAATTGCATGTTGACATCAGAGCACTCACCATCCAATGCTTCCTTCCAAACCCACCTGTGAAGATGGCTCATGTGGGGTCTGAATCTTCGGCACTTTTGTGGGAGATTTCAGATGCAAACCCTAGTGGTGTGCTTTGGCAGATGCAAGAGTCCTGGGATGTTTTGGAGTCCAAAGCCTTTGGTAGGAACAGACATTAGGTCTGTTGAAGTGCTCTGCCTAGTTCTTCCTCAGGGAGGACTGTGGAGGCTGTCTTGTTGGTATTGGTACTGAATTGGAGAGCTCTCAGGTGTGTGGCTCAGTTCGTTTCTGGCACAGGCTCTCAGATGTTGGGGTGTCCCAGGGAGCACCTCCTGAGCCACCTTATTTTGTACACCCCTCTCTCCCCAGAGCTGAGGATTCCAGCGCAGGCCAACGTATTTTACGCAAAGAACCCTCACACGAAACCCAACTTCGTGCTGAGGAAAAGGAGCCTCTCCCAAAAGAATGATGAGTGGATCCAGCCTCAACCTCCCTCTCGTCCTGCAAAGAAGAAGGCTGCAGCCCTCCTGAGGATGCTTGCAAAACCATTCTGCTGCTGTGTGCCTGGGCGGGGCTGAGGCAGCCCAGGAATATTTACATTGATTACTATTTGCTTCAAAGTTTGAATCTATAGTTTGCCATTGTCTTTGACCTTGTTTAGTAACACAGTTGTTACTCTATCCTGTATTTGTTGTTCCCATTAATATATTATTATTTGAAAATATATATGTTTTTGTTACCTGATCTATTGTGATGATTTGTCACCTGATCTACTGTGATGGTTTTTGATCAAAATTGTGCATTTGATGATAATGAATGCCATGCATTTAGGAACCTGTAGACTCTAGACAATGAATGAATGTCTACTGTTGCATGGACTGGTCTGCAGAGTCCTGTAGCATTTAAGCTTGTGTGAGGGCTTCATAGGGCTTGCAAAAAGTCCGGGTCAGATGGTCCTGCATGAAGCTTAGCTCCTAGTGGTCTCCTCTACAGCATAAGGGCCAAGGAGAAACCCACTTCCACACAGAAGATGGGAAGCTACCTTATGAAGGTGATCGTAGGTGTGGGACCCTCTTGCTAGGACCCTTTTTCTATTGGGCCAAAACTGTGCTCTGAATGTGATTGCTGAGAAGAGCTTGGAATTTCCTGATTGAAACAGTTCATGCACGCTGCTTCCACTTGCAGGAACAAAGTGTGTTCTAGTTGAGCACTTTGGGGTGTCCCAGGTTGCACTAGAGTGTGTCAGAAGCACTTGTAATGATTGGCATTCACGGTTTCACATTGAAGCCTCTGTGCCATCTGTCAACCACTGATGGCTGCAAGTGGGTACCCTGCCTTTCAATGAGTTTTCTGAAAAAGTAGGAGTTTTGAAGAACTGATCTTCTCAGCATTCCCCTTGCCTCCCCAAGTTGGGTGATGTCAATTATACAGGCTTCCTTGGGAGCACACATTTTATATTGAGCTGGAATTGGACTCTGGATGCGATTGCTGAAAATAGCTGGGGAATGGGAGAATGGAAGCTGTTTGCTGCAAGCAGTTTCAATTTGCTTTGTTGATTAACTTTGTTGTAAGTGAGCACATGCTATTTTTTTTTCCTGTGGACCTAGAAGAATTCAAAACTGCTTCTTACAGGTGACAGGCATGCTTACACATTGAAGCCTCTGTGCCATTGATAAAAAAAAAAACAGTTCACTCATGTGGGCACCTGCACTTCAAGTGAATGTTGTAAATGAGTGTGACAAATGGATGTCAGTGAGACTTTGGAGAACTGATCTTCTCAGCTGGTCCTCTTTTTCACTGCACGTTGGTGATGCTAGATTCAAGAGATCTCTTTCTGGCACCCTTTGTGTTTCATGCCTGAACTGTGCTCTGAAAGTTCTTGAGGAGAACAGCTTAGAAGTGCAGAAGTGAAGCTGTTTGTTGAAGCAGCTTCAAGTGGCACAAGCTAACTTGTTCTCAGTGAGCACATGGGGATTTTCCCTGGTTGAAGCAGTGTGAATGAGAATGGCTTCTCAGAGCTGGTAGGCATGTTTGCATTTGGCAAACTTTGCCATCTGTCACCCAGAGTTCCTTGCATGAAACCTACATTTCCAGTGTTTTCAGAAAGGTGTGATGAGTGGGTTTCCATGGAATTTTGTGGAATTGATCTTTTCAGGCAGTCCTCATTGCCTTCTCAAAATTGTTGATCCTGGTGCAAGGGCTCTCTTGTCAGCCAACATTGTATTTTGGGCCTGACCTCGGCTCTGAATGTACTTGCTGTACTTCCCATCTTTCCTCTCTCTGGTCCACTCCTCAGATCCCATCCTCCTTTCAATAGGGCCTCATCCAAGAAGCCTCCCCATGTGCCTCCCACTTGATTTCAACTTCTCCAGTGCACTTATTGTCTAAGCAGGGATTCCCAGGAGAGAGGGCTCTCCATTCTGCACACTGAAATTTCTCAGCAGGGAGGACTCCTCCATGCTTGGATGGCGGGGCTGCAATCACCTGGAAGGTGGAAATAGGAGGCTGGTGGTGTTCCTAGCCAGGATGCTGGTGATTGCAGTGCATTTAATCTATGGCCCTCAAGGAGGTTTATGCTGCAGATTTGTGTACTTCTGCATCTGTATGCACACAGTTCTTCATGTGGGGAAAAAAGCAATGTTCTCAAAGTTTGCTTTATATTATACTCAACTGGTAATTTACAAACCCCAGTGTCCCATCTTAGCCCAGAGCCATTCCATCAGCCCAGGGCCAGTGGGTGGTCCAGCGGTCAGTACTATGCACAGCTCCCAGGTGGCTCCAGTGTGTAGCTGAATTTGAGAGCCAGTGTACTGTAGGATTTGCTCTTGAGGTTAGAATTCATTGACTTCCTCTTATGTCATTTCACTGGTTCAGGATATTCCTTGTCTCATGGACTATTCTGTGAAATCTTCAAGTTAGCCATCTCTGGTCATTTCTTCCATTTGATGGCACCTGGTTCAACAGCTTGTTGTTGGGTGGGGTCGGTCATGGGCAGTCCTGGGTCACAGAGAGGGACAGGAAGACCCTAATGTGGAATGGTGGTGTAGAGAGTAAGGGTGGGGCCAGAGCCCACACTGTGGTTAGGGTAGGGAAGGGATCTGAAGAGAGTACCTTGAAAGCGAGCTCTGGCTGCAGTTAACCAGGAATCAGGGCCTGGAAATGGAAGCCATGACAGGGCTTCTGACTAGAAAGGACACATCTTTCTGGGCTCAGTTGGAGGTCCATCGAGGCAGAGGAAAAGAGAGAGGATGCAGGAGAGGGGGATGGTCTAGATCACAGAGCAGCTCCGTCATCATATCTTAGAGAATGGATTTTTTTCTTCCAGTTGTTGGTAAATGCTAATTCATTCACGTGTTACATTCACATCCACCTCGTCCATTGGAAAGGCTGCTCAACCACCACAGGCAGTGGTATCTTGGTGGATGTGTGCATTCTAAAAGGAGGTGAGGTTGGCGCCAATAGAGTGTGTGGGCGCTCAGGCATTGGCAAGCTTGCTTTGGAGAGTGAATCCTCTAAATGTTATTGGGCTGTTTTTGAAAGATCGTGTGGTTTGGCTAGACCTAGAATGCTTCCACACAATTTAGCATGGTGTATATTTTAGAGAGCATGATCACTGAGGGGCAGGTTGCTGGTGTGAAGCCGTGAGCATTAACATCTATCAAGTTTCTCACCTGGAGTTGGCTACCTACAACTGGTGACAGTGTTTTGCTCCTACGGAGCAATACTGAACAAGTCTCTGGGCCAGTAATCCATTGCTGAACTCCATCACTAACAAAAAGTCCCTGAGTGAAGGTGAGGACCAGAAGAGCCCGGGAACCACCTGACAGCAGCCCTGAAGTCCTGACCTCTGGCACATCATATGCAAACTCAACTGGGTATCAACCTCTTCCTGGGCTCATTAGAACTGTGTGCTTCAACTTTCAGAAACAAATGCAGAATGACAGAATCTTCTCTGAGGACACTTTTCTAAGTCTTGTTTGCAGCACGTGTTCTAAGTCTTATTTGCAGCATGTCTTCACTGGAATGAGTAGTCATTTGGCATTCTGTTGTACTTAAAATTTCATGAGATTCTGTCGCTCCCACCTGACAGATCCCTTTCCAGAACAATCTTGGGGCCCTGCTGCAGGGACACCCAGTGAGGATGCTCGAGGAAACCTTTCTGTCCAGGAAAGCGGTGGGGCTGGTGAGGGCTGGGGTCCTAGGGCGAGCTGGCTGCGGCTTTTTACCTGAAGTCCCCCTGTCCCGCCCCTTGATGATCCTCCTGGAGTCGGGCCCCAAGTGACTTCTCCCTTGGCAGCCTTTGGGAGGCACCGAGGAACTGTCTGGTGCCCTGTCCCTGAGGGCGACAGGGCTTTCAGTGTTTGCTGACTTGAGTTGTAAGGATTTTGTAAGGAGGACTCCAGCCCTCCACCTCTACCCACAGACATCCAATGGATGGCTAAAGGCAGAATTAGAAGGGCAGCATCTCTGCCTCAATATATGGCCCATCCATCCCCTTTGCCTGAGTCACCTTGGATTTGTTACTGGACCCTGCTGGCTGCATCAGTGCCCACCAGCACAAGGAACAGGCAAAAAAAAGAAATAAAAAGGAAAAAATGAAGAACTTTGATCAAACTGGGGAGAAGCAGCCAGAAGGCTTGGAAGAAGCCCCTGACCCACAGAAGTGGTTACAGTTTATAGAAACAAAACCCAAGTGATCTACATCCGTGAATTTCCTTGGCCTGAAGAAAAGCAAAAATGGGAAAAACACAGAAAATGCCTAGGCAGATGGCCTGTGCCCAGGCTTGAGGAAGGGCGGGACCCATCTTAGCTTTCCTGGCTCCTGAGGTGGGCGTGGGGTTGCAGCCCGTCTCTATTTTCAGCAGAAGAAAGTTGCTCTTAATTCAGAATCCAGACCCCCACCCCCATGCAGTCTGTTTCATGTCCCAGGAACAAGGTCTGATTGATGTGCATCTGAGAGCCAAAGCAGGTGACACAGCTCTCCTGACAAGGCACCACCTGGCCAATCCAGGGAAGATGGACAGACCTCAACTGGTCAGGACCACCTGCTTTGGCAGCTGTGCAAAGCCCAAGCCCTTGCCCTCATTCCCCTCTCTATAAAAGCTCCAAGTCATTGTCACCCCCTGAAGACAGGCTAAGATGTGGGTCCCCGGCCTTCCCCGTGTGGCTGCACTGATAAAAGTTCCTTTCTTGCTGGGCATGGTGGTGCATGCCTGTAATCCCAGAGATTCTCGGGAGGCTGAGGCAGGAGGATCACTTGAGGTCAACCTTGGTGATTTTGTGAGACCCTCAGCAACGTAGCAAGACCCCTTCTCAAAACAAGAATAAAAAGGATTGGGGTGTACTCAGTGGTAAGGCACCCGGGTTCAATTCCTAGTCCTTTACCTGGAGCTGAAGCTCCCTGCCTCCTTTTCTTTTGCGGGTTAAAGCTTCCCCTGTGCATTCAGTCTCATTGGGCTTGGAGTTACCATTGACCCAACTCATAAGTTCCCATCTCTGGTATCTCCACCTCCTCTTGGTACTGGGGATTGGACCAGGGGCTCTGCCACTGAGCTACATCCTCAGCCCTTTTAATTCTTTATCTTAAGACAGTGCCTCAATAAGTTGCTAAACCTGGCCTCAAACCCACAATCCTCCTGCCTCAGCCTCCTGAGTCACTCTATCACAGGTGGGTGGCACTGTGCTCGGCCTGTGGTTGCATTTGGATGCAGTCCAAGCTGCTGCAGGTTTGAGGAATGTTCTGTGGGCATCTATATAACAGTACCTGAAGGGGGCGCCAGACCCTCTCGCTGTTTTTTTCTGTGGATGTCTGCCTGGCCTGCAGTGGGTTGGTCACAGGACATTCAGGAGAGATCTAGGGCACTGGGCAGTGCCCTCCATCCAGCAGGTGACCTGGCAGGAAGAGCCCTTGCAGCAGGGAAGTGGGGTGGCACTCTGTAGGTGAAAGCACAGAGCTCTCTGATGACTAGTGACTAACACAATGTGAAGCAGAAACATCCCATGAATTTCATGTTCAAGTACAAATCTGGCTAGGATGACTGGATGGCATTGCAATCTCCTGAAGGTCCTTCTTGGATTCATACAAAAAGAGAGAGTGAGGGACTAAGGGGCAGGAAGGAAACACAACTTTTTCAAACACTGAGATCTGGAGTCCAGCTCCTGCCATGTAGTCAGTGAATGAATAGATAATAATTGTTTTTATGGGACCATGTGACCTGGGGCTGCTCGGCTTCCTGTGGGCCCTCAGCATCCCTATGTATAAAGCAGGGGCACAGACCAAGGGTGCTGTCAGCTTTCTGTTGCTGTGACAAAGCATCTGAGAGAATCCCCTTAAAAGGAAACAGGGTTTCTTTTGGCTCATGGCTGCATAGGTCTCAGTCCATGGCACCTTAGCCCTGTTGCTTTGGGCCTGTGACAGCACAGTAGGACATCCTGGCAGCTGGAGCACATGACAGAGGAGGCTGCTCATCTCTGGGTAACTGGGAAGAGGGTGGGTAGGACTGGGCTGGGTCCCAATATCCCCCTCAAGGTCACACCCCTAATGATCTCATTCCTTCCAGGAGGCCCCACCTACTAAAGTTTCCATTATGTCCCAAGGGCCACAGGCTGGTGACCAAGCCTTTAGCACATGGGCAATGGGGACATTTGACATCCAAACCACAATACCAAGTGATCATTAGCTGGGGGCTAACCCCCGGTCTCCGGGCCAACCCCTCCCCACAGGCCAGGCCTGGGGAGATTGACTGCATTCTGCAGGACACCCACTGTAGGCAGCTGCCTCAGCCAACATGGAAGTCCTTAGCAGAGGCTCTTTTATTTCACGGGGGGTGGTACCAGTGATTGATCTCAGGGATTCTTGACCACTGAACCCCATCCCCAGCCCAATTTTGAATTTGATTTAGGCTCAGGGTCTCACTGATTTGCTTAGTGCCTTGCCATTGCTAAGGCTGATTTTGAAATTTTTGATCCTCCTGCCTCAGCCTCCCGAGGTGCAGGGATTCCAGGAGTGCACCACTGCGTTGGCCAAGGGGCTCCTTTTGGGCAGTGGGGTTTCCTTGGAGAGAAAGCTGACCCTGTCCTGGGGTCATCCCTGATTTGCCCACACAGCAGTGCTTTGTTACTTTTTCTTTTCTCTGGAGGGCAACTCAATTCATACCTAGTAAACATAGCCCCACAGGTTCTCTGATTAAGAATAGTGCAGAGCTGGGGGGCAGTGGTACATGCCTGTAATCCCAGACACTCTGGAGGCTGAGGCTGGAGGATGGCATGTTTGAAGCCAACCTTAGCCATTTAGTGAGGCTCTGAGCAACTCAGTGAGACTCTGTCTGTAATGAAGTATTTTAAAAAGGGCTGGGGATGTGGCTCAGTGGTAAAGCACCCCTTGGTTCAACCCCTGGTACCAAAAGAGAGAGAGAGAGAGAAGTGAAGAAATAAGGGAAAACAAAACTCAAGCTAAGATCTTAACCCTGCAAACGCAGCTGGTAGAGAAACGTGCTGACTTCAGGGCTATGAGGATTCACCTCACCAAGACTCAGGTAGCAAATGCTCTCCAAACCTGTCACCCTCAGGGCTGGGTGAGCTCCGCGGTAGAGCACTTGCCTAGCATGTGCAAGGCCCTGGGTTCAATGCCCAGTGCGGCAACAAAAAGAATTTCAAAACCCCATGTGATCCTCAGGTCCAGGGAGAGCAGTCAGAGCAGCTGTCTGCCCCTGAGACTGGGCCTGGGAGGACTCACTGGGAGGATGCCAGGGGGCTCATCAAAGGTCCGGGGAATTGCCACCAGTGCGGCCAAGGTCACTCCTAGATGGCAAAATGAAACCTGTGAGCCACGTTTTCTGTGACTCTCAGGAATCCCTTCCACACCTCTGTCCTTAAAACAGGGAAGAGTAATAATGTCACTCAGTCCCTTTGTAGTGCTGGGACCACAGTGGTCTTTAGAGGAGATCTCATGGCTGCCCTGGGTCACCCCCTGCTTCACATCCCCTTGGTGACCAGTGGTCTCTTCCCACCTGAATGCTGTCCAGACCCGACTCCTGGGGTGCAAGCCTTCCCCTCCACCCTTTACCAGTGCTCACCAGCTGCCCTGGGGCATGGGAGGCTGTGACCCAGGCTTGGGTAGGGCTTCCCCCTTAGCCAGAGCCGTCCTGAGAGCCCCAGGCTGCAGCCCCAGCCTGGAAGTGGCTGCCTGGAACAGAGCAGGAGGTTGCTCCCTGTGGCCCCTCTGGCCCCTCTCTTCCTCCTGTGGAAGGAGCATGTGAGGAATGGCTTGTCCTTAACCCTGTGCAGAAGCTTCCAAAGAAACCGCTTCAAAGCCCTGGAGCAGGGGAGGGTTTTGAAAGGTTTGTGGAGCCATCTGAGAAGAAATGGCAGAACTTCAGAGATGAACAAGAGAGCAGGAGTTCCAAGCCTCTTTCGATGGAGTTTCTAGCAAAACAGGATGTTGGTTGCAGGAGCCAGATGCAAGCCAGGCTCAGATGACCCCATGGAGTACCATCAGGCGACCAATGGCCACTTGAAAACTGTATCGTAAAAGAGCTTCCAGTCCTGAAGCGCAAACTATGCCAGGGGCCTCCAGGCTAAATGACAGAAGCAGGCACACAATGACACATGGCCTGTGACCTCACTCATGGAGAGTATAATACAGATGTACCATAGAAGTAGAAAACATTATTGTGACCAATATTTTCATAATGATGATTGTTAGGATGGCCTTTCATGTTGGTTGTGATAATTGACAGCTGTCATTTTACAAATAATGTTGATCAAACGCTCCCTCTGGGCCATGCTCTAGGCCAGCCACTCTACCTGCCTTGCCTACCTGATCCTCACAGTGTCCCCAAGAAGCCAACACAACAAACCAGAAAGCACAATGTCCCTGCTAGCAAGTGCAGGACCTAAGTCTTGAACCCAGACACAGAGACCAACCAAATTCAATGAAATATTTACTGGAATACTGGTAGAAATCTAGGAGAAGAGGCTGTGGCCTAGAAATGGGGAGGGTTGGCTTCAATCCTCAAAACCCAAAGCTGTCAAGATGGTTCAATTGACCATCCACGTTAGAAACTACTCTCCAACGAAATATGCCCCAAACATTGTCAAAACAGAGGGACCGATTGGGAGGAAATGGCAACCCAGTAGAACAGGAGGCACGAGGAGAAACACAGATGAGCACTATGCACGGGAGGAGGTCACTGGAACACAGCTGGCAAGAAGATGAACACAGGCTCAAATGATGTGTTTTATTTATTTATTTTTTACCCAAATTAAGGATGTTGATAATATGTGCTGGGAGGGGATAGGAAGATAAGCTTTTTTCATACACTTTGGAGGCACATTTAACATTATCCATGAAACTTAAAAAATGCACGAATGCTATGCTCCCTACAACACAGAAATTCAGGTCTTGGGACGTGCCCTGGGAAGCTCCCAGAAGGAAGTTCATTTCAATGCCGTGTTAAATTATAAGACGTGTACAATGCAATGGCCATTGGCAGGAAGTCTGTGGCCACAGTGAATAAGGAGGCACGTGCTGACTGCAAGTTCTTAGGACCTGTGGGTGGAAAGAAGACCCTGGACCACATGTTTCAGCTGTGGGACACAGACACAGCCCTGAACATAGGCTGGTCCAGCGGCACTGTGCATCTCTCCAGATCCACACGGTGTGGAAACCGCAGCCATCACTTGGCTTTAGGGACAGTAGCTGAGGTGATTTTCTTTTCTGAGAGATAGGGGACCACGGGTGACTCCCTAATAGACAGATGACCAGAGCCACCTCTGGGGAGAGTCTGGGCCAGGAGGTGATGGGAGAAGAGGAATTCGATCATCTGTTTCCATTTTTCTGTGATTTGGTTCAAGTGGTAATGCGGTGCTATTTATTAATTAATGGATCAAATAGGTTCATCATTGTTTTAGAGTACAATTAGGTGCCTTCAAACTTTAGGCTACATGGGCACATTTGAGAACGGTGCCAGCCATTCTCTCATCCTTTGGGTCATTCCCCTCCTATGTCCTGTGAGACATTTTCTATGTGAGGCTTGAAGAAGAAGAAGAAGAGAATATTCTGTAAAGAAAACCTTATGATCTGTGCATTATAAAATTGAATGGGTTCATTCAGAAATCAGAAGTTCTATTGAAAGCTCTTTGCATGAGGCAAATAAAACTTATTTTTAGGCATCCTGGTGAAGACAAGGTTTTATCTTTCTGTCTCATGTCTGTGTTTTTCTTTTTATTTGTTAGAATGAAATCCATAGGTTGGCAGACCATTCTATCAGATGTGTACCTAGATGACATTTCAATTACCCACTTTTACATGGTAGACATTTTGTACATGAACACTGCCTGTCTGCAACTTTTTTTAAAACAGGACTGGGCTCAGGAGCCCAAATACCAATGTTAGCTGGAACATGTTCTCCAGTTTGGCCTATCTGTCAGTATTCCCTGAGGTCATCTGTTCCATGAGCTTCGTTACTCCTGCTCCCTCACCAGCTTTCATAGAAACCACATGCTGTCTATGAGTCAGAGACACCAATCTCACAACATAGCATTCTTTGAGTATCCAAAGTCCCACTTTTCACTTCGCCATGCCTGACATTGTCGGTAATATTTACCGGCAAATGTGAGATTTTCAAAGATCCAATTCTATGTGCTCCTTTCTCAAAGAGCCTTAGGCAGGGCTATAGCATACATAAATATGAAGGAAAGGCCTAGTTTTTAAAATGTCATCCATCGAATAGTTGACACATATCTGAGATATTTTTTTATTTTGGAGGAGGTATTATTTAATAGGGAAATCCAACAGCTACATGATAGTGAAATGAGAAGTCTTGCATCCATTTTATTCTTTGTGATGATTTTGATGAGTAAGGATAAGATACTTCCTTGTTCCAATGAAGATGTTGCCCACTTCTGTGAATGGATGCACCGTGTCACCCACTACTTGCATATCTGCATGTTGTGCTTGACATTACCATCGTACTCGGCAGGTGGCAGAAAGTCAATACTGAAGTTCAGCTCTGGTGTTCTAGCAGCTGTGCTGCAGATCCTTGGTGTGCCACCTTGTGCAATCCATGCTGCTCTGTTCATGTTCCTATTGACTTCCTGGTGATGAGCATCATGGTCTCCTGGTCTTGAGAATGGCCAAGCATTTCTCTGTGAATGTGGAAGGTGGGCATGTGGAAGGCTTCAGGGAGGAGGGATCATTGATCATGTACTCTAATCCATGTGCCTGTTTAATGACCTGTTTTTCTTCTTGGGTTTTAAGGGAGACACTGCCCTCAAACACTTCTGTGCAGCTGGGAATGCAGGCTTCTGCTTCACCTTGAAGGAAGCATTCATGAATCCTTTCCAGAAGACATGAGAAGAGAGAGTGAGCCTCTGGTAACATGCAGGTTCCTTGCATTGCCCATGGGCTAGAGGAGAGAAGAGTTGCTTCATGAGATTTGATCCCCTTTTTCCTGAAAAGTTCCACACGGAGGTGAGTCCCCAGCATGTTTAGACATCATTTCAGACATCTTTGTTGATGGAAATGAATCACACCCCCTGATGATGTGGAAGAGCTGAAGATGGGTTTGCTATGAATTTTCTATTTCATTTCTCAGGGCCTGAGTCAAGCCAGCCATTGTGCTGTCAGCGCATGAGCTGCTGGTCAAATGTGAGGAAGTGGTCTTGCTTTATGAAAACACCATCCTGAGTCAGTGAGCCAGAGGCAGCCTGCAGTCCCTGTTTTCCTGTAAAGGCAGATTGCTGTGGATGGCCTCTGGCCTCATAATGCAGCCCTGCTCAGAGTAGGGGATTGAGGGTCCAGGCAGATCCCAGTTCCTTTTGACCTTTATTGCCATTGGGCCACCCCAGGGTCCTTGGACTCTACCTGGTCTTCTGGCCTGGGTCAGGGGATGTGAGGTTTGGAATCCCCCTCTGTGGCAGGATCCCAGGCCCCCCAGCCACTTGAGGGCAGCACATCCTTCCCTAATTGTGTTAGAGGGGGAGGATTCTCCCGCCCATCCTCATCCATGCTCATCCCTCATTTTGTAGCTTCGCACCTTAGGACCTTTATTCATTGACTTACGCTAAGATGAGTCAATCAGCAGTCTCCCAAGGGTTTACATTGTGGTAATTGACACCGAACATCTGTTTTGTAATTAAACCATTTTGGAGGACACAGTTGAGTGGCATTAAGCATGTTCATGTTGGTGTATAGGCGTCACCACCATGCATCTCCAGAAGTCACGTGGACATACTCTTGCCATCAATGCAGAATTCTAGTGCCCTTGAGGCCCAGGAAAAGAACATTGTACTTTATCTTTTTATGAACCTGATAATTGAGAATCTGAGATAAGTGAAATCCTACAAAATTTGCCTTTCTCTGGACACGATCATTTTCAAGGGATGCAGTTCACCCCCACTCGTGGGCATATCAGGTCCACTGCTAACTCGGCGGGTGTTTCAATTGCACTCTCGGTGACGGTGGTGACTGTGTGCACATGAGCTGTGTGTCCAGCTCAGATCCCAGGATCTAGGGTCTTTGGTTCCACGCAGCCTATAGGTTGCCTGTTCCTCCAGGTGTCTGCAGGCCAGTGGCACGAAGGCCCTGGGCCTGGTGGTTTCTTTAGGTGAGTGCAATACGTGTCCACAGTGTGGTGGGACATGATGGACTATAAATAGAAGCAATGCCTGGATACTCCTGGGATCTCAGTAGGCTCAGCCTGTGTGCTGAGAATTGTTGTGACCTCCTAATTAATGGAACCCCAGAATCCCAGAGAAAAGGGCAAGTCCAGAGCAGTGGAACCTCACTGTCTCTGAGAGAACTTTTGGGGTGGGGGGCCGGGATACATTGATGTGAGGACGCTGATGCAGAGTCACGTGCTCCGAATCCAGGTAGAGGTGCTCAGGAACAGCCTGGGCTGGCACGTGGGTTCCCCACCTGCACACCTGTGGAACATCTCGGGGCTCTGATTAGCACAGCAGCCTGACCACGTGAGGGCATCTGCTGTCTCTGCGTACAGTGAGCTGGGTTTTCTTCACGTCCCTCAACAATTCCACATAACACCAGCTCTGAACCCAGAGTCCTGGGCACTTAGTTGAGGCTCCATCAGCTCCCACCTCTCTCTACCTGACAGAGCCCTCCTGGCTCCCTCTGCACTCATTACATTGAAGATGAAACCCTGGAGGGTGGGACTTCCCGTCATCCAGAAGTTCCCAAACACATTCCACTGTTCCTGGAACTCAAATGGTTGGGGGGGCCACAAGCACCCTGGCATCCATGTGTGGGAACCATGGTAGTATAATCAAGAAACAGGAAGGAGAGGGGTTGGACTGATCAGTACAGATGGCAGGGCCTAGTACAGAGTGGAACGGAGAGTTCTCACCCGGGGTGATTGTTGTGATGTGCACAAATGCTCTGCTGGTGCTGGGGTGCCCGCATGGTTTCTGGGGTCTTGAAAGGCTACAGATGCCCACAGAGTGTTCTCAGATGCACAGTGGGAGGCCCGTTGCAATATGTACATGTGGAAGAAGTAGGAGACCCCCTTAGTGTGGAGGTGCCATCTAGAAGGCAGCCTCACTTCTCTGAAAAAGTTGATTGGAAAAAAAGGGTCCGTACCTGTGCCCAAAGGGCCATATATGCTCCTGGAAGTTGGTGGTGGAAATAGTTCTCCATCCATTAATCACTCCCTCACTCACTAATGTCCTTGTGTCCTTGAGAAAGGCTCTCCCTGTCCTGGTTTTCCTGAATAGAAATCCTCTTGCCTCTTGGGTGAATAGGGTTATGGGTTGTGCAGAGGGTGGTGGTTTACTGAGCATCTTAGAGACTGTCCTTTATGGAGCCTAATGATCCCAACTGGGGAATGAGGCCAGGGTCCTAACTGTGGTTAGTGTGAGGACACCATGGGTTCAGAGAGGGAAAGAAGGACAAGGGAATCTCAGATGTCCCTTCATGGCCCCTGGAGTTAGAGGACTTACCCCTTTGCACCTGGGATCAGGAGACCTCATTTCCTCGAGGACACGCACACTCAGACGTTAATCTTGAGTGTGGGTTCCTTTCTGGGGTCCAGGGCTGTTGTTAGCCACCAGGAATGACAGTGCTCTCCATGCTGAGTGGAGCCAGTTTTTGCCAGGAAAGAGCCCGTGGTCACGCCTTGTGCAAAGCACCCCACGCCAGGGGCTCCCATCCCTACATTCCTGTCCTGAAAGGAAACCACTCAGAGGCAAGGTGGGTCCAACCACCTCCCATGTGTTCACTCATCACTGTGTTCCAGCATCACCCCAGTTCACAGTCCTGATGGGATTGGATGTGGCTCAGAATGTCACCTTCATGAGCTCTACCCTGCCACAGCTGCAGTTCTGCAGTGGGAGAAACTCAAAACCTCAAAACACATGCACATGAAAGAAAAGAGCAAGAGCCAGAGCCCAAACAGGGCCACATGTGGCAAGGACAGCTGGAGTGCCTAGGTTGGGACTCAGAATTATGTCAGTGGGGTGGCATTGCTGCTGACACCAGCATGATAACAGAGAGCCAGCCCTGCTCATTTTGCAGAGCAGTGTGTTGGGGAAGGCAGAAGAAATTGAGAGGCAGGATTGAGTTTGGCCCTAGGAGGAGGTTGGGTAAAAGGCCAGTGTGAGTTGGAGGGCCTGGGCAGATAGAGAGAGGCCAGGGCACACCCCAAAGCCTGGAGACTGCACTTGATGTCCAGGGTTGTGAAACACCACCTCCCCTCTTACTCACAACTGAGAGCAAGGGGCATTGATGAGTTCAGTTTGTGTGTGGCTGCATCCAAGGTGGCTCGGCTAGGCACCTCTGTTTCCTTGACTCAGGAGGCTGGGAGTCCAGGCTCCACTGAGGCTGGGCTGGGAGGATCGGACTCTGAGTTTATGCCTGTGTTCCTGGTAGGATCCATGTTGGCTGAGCCTCAGTGTTTTTGCAATGAGAGGATGGGTGACTGTCATGTCTTTATCACAGGACACACTTGCTAAATGGATTTGTTTGCTCTGGGGAGGAAAGAGAGAGAAGGGAGTGGTGCTGGAGACAGGGATGCAGACAGGGGTCATAGACTTGGCATAACTCAGTCTTGGAGGTGATATCCCATCACCTGTACCCACTTCAATTCCCATGAATGCAGAGGCTGAGCCCCCTTGAGGTGAGGGGTGAACCGGTTCTGGGCAGCAGGATGCTGTGGTACCTCGGAGTCTCTGTGAGACCCCAACACTAGACACACTTGGCCCTTTTGAAATCTTAGGAGAAGCCTTGGGAAGTTGTATGGCAGAGGGGAGCAGCCTCTGCATCTCAGTCCCCTCCAACTTGCCATGGTGTAGAGAGGGAACTGCAGCCACGATGGGACGGACATTGGCCACGTCCCTGTGTGGGACACAGGCCTGATTGAGTTGGGGTGCATTCTTTGTCTCTGCCCTTCTTGTGATTGTCCCATCTCTACATTTGTGCTTTAGCCACCTGTGAGTCCCATCTCTGGTTTCAGAGAGAATAGAGGGTGTTATGGGCCAATAGACACAATAAACCCTAGAGATTAGATGCTACCCTACTTTCCAGAAAAGACTGGGCACACCATGAGTTGCACAATGATGGGACCAGGGTCCAAAAGCTGCTGAGAGGGAAGGACTGGTTGTGAATGCATTTTTGAAGGCTCCAAGCTGGAACTCTAGTGGCACCAAGCAGGGCAGATGCTGGTGGGGATGTTTGGGTAGTTGTTGGTGAACACCTGCGCACCTGAGATGTTTAGGCATGGAGGAGAAATCAGCAGCTCATAGGGCTTTTGAAAGTGGTCTTATGTGAAAAGAGGCTCAGGTATGGGCACAGGAAATGACATCATTGCCTTGACAATGGATCAAACAGAACATGGAACCCTGGTATCCAGGCACCCACTTAACTGACCAAGCCATCCGAGCTCATTTGGTTGGAGAAACTGGAGGGAGAAGGATGTTCTCCTGTGGTTGCAAACAATGCCGAGCCTCAGGCTCCCAGGAATCTCAGGGGGGCCAACTAGCCCTTTTGTGGATGCACTGGGTGAGGCTTCATCTTAGACGCCAGAGCCTCTGGCGATTGTCGCAGAGGAGCTCAAGAGTAACAGTGAGTAGCACAGGGCAGGTGAACCCAGCAGGCCCTCTAGTCTGATCCCTGATGAATGGCCCAGGACTCCTATTCTGACTGTGTGTGTGTGTGTGTGTGTGTGTGTGTGTGTGTGTGTGTGTGGTGTGTGTTTGTACTGATGGGAACTGTCCCATTGTGCTTTGACTCTAGTGTATTGGCACAAGTCATTTTTCTGTTTGTCACCATTTCCATTTTAAACCAACATTCTTGGTCCCAACACAGGGTGAAAATGATGAGAACACGGAGGAGCCCTTCAGGGTACAGAGCCTTGAACCTTACAGGCAGGACCAGCTTAGGAATGAGCTCCTGCCTGTCATTTGTGGGAGGAACCTACATTGCAGCGGCAACATGGGGTTAATCTCCTGGGATTCCATCCCCACCCATCAGGTGCTGGATCTCTTGTTCCCAAGGTAAGCACCAGACCACCAAGCCCAAGTGTGTAGCCCCCTCATGCCTGGGTCTTGGGGCTGCCATGTACCTCTCAGGGACCCAAAGGTTTGTGATACCTAATGAGATAGAGGACCACACTCATAGTGGAATGTCAGTCCCGAATGGGACGAGTCCTGGAGGTGCCTGCCACAGCCTTGCAAGGGGAGTGAACTCCGCTCTCAGGCAGAGAAACCATCCTGACTCCAGCTGATCCACAGAGGTCCGTGGAGCAGTCCCCACACACTGGGCACCACAGCTCAATGGTGTGCACTGAGCTCATTCCCAGGTGGACTCAGCGAGGCCAGGTGGTCTTTCTGGTGTGATATTGGCTTTGTGAAGAACGTAGATCTGTGCCAGAGGCGTCTCAAAACTCAGGCCTTGGGAAAAGCACTTTTGGGTTAATAAAGACATGTTAATTTCCATAGTGGGACAGAGCATCCTAGCTGGGACATAGCTGGACAGGGGCTTTGGACATGGCGGCTCCCACACCCAGAGATATGTGGGAATCAGCAGTTTGGGCTCATTCACTGATGAACATGGAGAAAGCACCCACTGTGTGAAGACACGTTTCCAGTCACATTTCATAATTCATTGAAAAATAGGGTGCAAATGACTGCCATTGTGTCCCTTTTCATGGGGGTCAGCCTCAAACCGCAGGTGCCATGAGTACATATCCTACATGTGACTGCATCCCTGACTCCATGGGGCATAAGTGCACGTTGTCCTCTTCAGTGACTATGGTGGACCCCTGGACCAACTTCAACATGGAATGGGCTTGGGGTCAAGAGGGTGGGCTCCTGTTTCCAGAATAGGGACCTGCAAGGTGATTTGACTTGGGAAGGCTGAGGAAAGACTGCTCTCCCCAGTGTAGGGTCAGAGGTTTTCTCTGGAGGCCGTGGTGAAGGCAAGGCCAGGGTTTTGCTGACTCCACACCTTCCTCCCCACAGTGCCTCACCTTCCTTCCTGGGGACCTGGGTGAACCTCTACTCCGAGGCTTCCCATCAGCCTCCAGGCTTTCTGAGTCTGCAGCAGCTGCTATCCATGTGGCTCCTGCTGGGAGGCTTGAACCTGGAACACCAAGCACACCACCTCCTGGCCGCAATTGAAGATGGCAAATCAAGCCAGGCAAAGCCTGAGAGCCAGGCGGACTGTGGTGAGTACCTAAGGGTATATGAGGAAAGGTCCGACTGTTGTCCCACTGCAGGGAGTCTGTATGCCTGGTGTTGGGCTGGAAATTAGGACAAGCCTTTGTCCATTCAGGAAGTGACCCCAGTCTGCAAAGAGGTCCTGTGTGGGCCAAGGGCCTGAGTTCTTCCTGGCAGCAGAGGTATTGTCTGTCTGTGGGAAGGTCAGGGCAAGGCAGTCATGTTGGCATCTTTTCTCCTCTAGCTACAAGCTCAGTTCCTGTCACGGCTCCTCAGCCAACCCCAGAGCCAGAGCCTTCTCCCAGGGAAGGGGCAGAGCCGGAGTCCAGGACATCAGGGGTCTCTACTCGGTCCTCCCCAAGGCCCCAATATAACAAGCGGATGAGAGGCAGGTGCCTCATTCACGTCTACCTGGAAAAGGAAAGGACAACACAGTATAGGAGCATCCTGGTGAGTCTTCGAGCAGGGGAGTCTCCTGGGAGCCCACAGTGGGGAAGACCGAGTCCACAGCAAACACTTTGGACTAGGCCTGTCTTCTTGAACTGGAGCTTCTGGAAGGTCAGGAAGGAGAGCAGAAAGTGAGGAAGAGAGAGGCGGGAGAGCAGCAGCATGCCAGGTCTGGGTGCGAGTGGGCCTGCGTGTTTTGGGGTGTGCAGGTCAGAAGTGCAGGAGTGAGTGCTGGGTTCAGAGGAGGTCAGAGAAATATCGAGGGTACAGGCCATCCTCTACTGACCTTGGTATTGAGGAGGAGTATATTGAACCGTGGAGGTTGAAGCACAGGAGTTGGCAGTCATTTTCTTGTGTGTGGGAGGGGATATGTTGCTGGTTGAAGGGAAGGGAGCCATTGTAGAATGATTAGGGTGGGTAGGTGTGGGTCACAGAGAACTGGGGGCCTTGGAGGGCCCCATTAGTGTCCTAGTTTGCATGTATGTGAATAGAGATTTAGCGGCTCTCTCTGCAGAATTTTCCTGGGTGTGGAGTATCCATCATGAGACTCTGGTGTCCACCTCCAGGGGAGCTATGTTGAACCACTGCACCTGCTGGGTCCGAACCTCCTGACACCCTAGCAAGCACTGACACTCTCGAGCCCAGCAGCTTCCATGCCTATCATTAAAGAGTCCTAGTGTGTGTTGTGCCCTGGCTGTCAGGACCAAAGCACCTAGGGTTTGTGCCTGGTCCATACAAAAATGCAGCTGCATCCCAGACCAGAGCAGGGATATGGAAGTGCACTGGACCATTCCTCCCATCTTGATGGGACTAGAGTGTGTCTGTACAAAGTCTTTTGGTTCTTATTCCCTTGTCCCTGTAGGGCATAGCAGGTTGAAGCAAACTCTTGTACCAAGATTGGACTAGAGGCTCATAGGAAGACCCCCACATGATCACATGAAGGCCTCAGGTAGCAGGGTATCAAGATGGTGCCCTTGTGTTGAGAGCTCACTTGTCTCTGATTGTCCTTGAGCACTGTCCTCTGGGTAGCTACTCCCAAATTCCCTCTCTGATGAGCTTTCTCCAACCCTGCTCAGGTGACCTGCCAGGACAGGGCTCCAGTCATCATCCGCAGGGCCTTAGATGCACACTTGCTCCAGCAGGAGGACCCAGAAAACTACGAGCTTCTGCAAATTCTCTCGAACCATCAGAGTAAGTGGAACCATCAGAGGGTAGGGAGCAGTGAGTCACAGTGGGCTCACGATAACTGGGAGCCAGAACACAGTGTGCATTGACCCAGTGCCCAGGATGAGTATGGTGGGACTTGTGCATAAAACAAAGTGTAATGATGGGGCATAAATCTGCAGGTTCTTCATGTTCCCCAGGGGCTGTGGACCTGCCTATCATGTGTTCTTTCCTTGGCCTGAGGAGGCATTGCAAAGCTATTATCCACAAGGGGCCAAGAAGAGAGGCTTCTTTGTCTTGTGTCAAAGAAGACAGACAACCACAGGGTGCCTACTTTGGTGGCCTTTCCTGACCTAGATGAGTACATGAGAAAAGCAGTTCAATGAAGAATCATTTCTGGCTTCCAATCTTTCTATTCATTGCAAACTGAGTTTACTTAGGACCAGAGGCCATTTCTAGAGAGAAGAGTGTGGTAGAATAGAACCCTTCACAGCTTGTAAACTCTTCTTGGAGAGAGAGAGAGAGAGAGAGAGAGAGAGAGAGAGAGAGAGAGAGAGAGAGAGAGAGAGAGAGAGAGAGAAGAAGAAGAAGAAAGAGGAGGAGGAGGACGAGGAGGAGGAGGACAAGGATGAGGAGGACGAGGAGAAGGAGGACATGGAGGAGGAGAAGGAGAAGTAGAAAAATGAAAATAAGTTGAAGGAGGAGACCATGAATAAGAAGGTCAAGATGACTTTAAGAAGAAGCATGAGGAGAAGATGAAGAAGAACAAGAACAAGAAGGAGAAACACAAGCCGAACAAGAAGTATAACAATAAATTGATTAAAAATGTGAATGAGAATTATACTCATGAGGAGAAAATGCAGAAGTGGGGAACTCAAGAGAAATATATATCTCTGGATGGCACAGCCCTGCTGTGGACATCCTCCACCTACGCTCAACACACCTCCAAACCATACCCCTCCAATTAGTGTAGCCCTGTATGAGTGGATGAATCCACTGGCAAGGTGGAGGCACCCACCATCAAGTGCTTTTCCATAAACCGACCTGTGATCATTGCTGCAGTGGGGAGAAAAATTTGAACACATGAGTCTTTGGGGACCAATCCAGATACAAACTCTAGCTGTTTGTCTTTGGTGGGTCCAACGTGAACTAAGAAGGTCTGGGGTACAAGGGGCTATTTCCTTGAAAGGTGTTCCTGTTCCTGTAGGGGACCTCCTGTGCATAGAGGGTCCTCAGGGAGGAATCAGTGGGGAGTCTTTGGTGCAACAGTAGCTGGATTCGGGGGCTCTCAGGTCTGTGTGTGAGACCTGAGCTGGCAGAGGCTCTCAGTTGTGGGGGATGTTGGGTAGTGTATTACTTGAGTGTCACCTACCACGCCTCTGCCCCTGCCTCTCCAGAGCTGAGGATCCCTGCTGATGGAAACGTATATTACGCCCTGGATGGCAGAGTGGATTATAACTTTCTTCTTCAGGAAACAGCTGCCAGCAAGTTGTTTAAAGTCAAGCCAAAGGAGGTAAACAGCCACCTTCTTCAGTCTTTACTCCTGGTGCCACTCCACATCCTCCAAGGGGACAAGAACCTCAGGTTCTGGATGGATGTTGTAGAATGCCCACAGAGCCAACTGCCAGGCTGGGTGGGGTGCAGGTGCTGGGCTTTGCTGATGTTGTCATCCCCCACAGTTCTTGGAGCCTTCTGTGGCAGTGGCATCCAGGATCCCAGCAGCTGTGAGCAGCAGCTCTGCGGTGGCTGCAGGACCATTGCCCCAGGCCACCCAAACCAATGAGTGGTGCGTGAGAAAAGTCACCAGTAGCAGCTCCTCACTGCTTCACTCCAGCGACCAGGTGGAAGACAGCCGCTTTGTCCACGTCCTCCTAGAGGGACAGAGCCTGAGGGAGACAAAGCGCATCCTGGTAAGCCCGACAGCAGGGCTGCCTCCTGGGTGTCCCCACAGTGGAAGGCAGGAGACACAGCTAACCCTGGGGCTGTGGTGGGAAATTAAGAAGAGAGAGGTCAGTCTTAAGGGCTTGACCTGAGTGGGGAGAGCCTCAGCATGCCCAGCTGCAGCGGTGAGTGGGCCTGTGTATTGTGGGTTTGGCAGGCCAGAAGTGCAGACGGAAGTGCTGTGGACAGATGAAGGCAGAGATATGTCCAGGGTGCAGGCTGCAGTGCCTAGAACTTGGTATTCTCAATGAGTGAGGTTGGAGCAGCGGAGCTGGCAGTGACTTGTCACATGTGTAGGAGGGGGTGTGTTCCTGGTGGCAGGGAAGAGAACCTCCTTAGCATGACTAGGTGTGAAAATTTGGGGTCGGGATCACCTGGGGGGTCATGCCAAACTTCGGAATGTCAGTCTTTGCATGTATGTAAATACGGAGCTAAAGGGGTTCTTGGCAGAATTTCTATGGATGTGCAGTAGACACGCTAATGCTGCAGGTGTCCAGCTGCAGAGGAGACATGTTCAGTGACTGCCAGTGCTGAGTCAAGTACATCATTAGAACCAGACCCGCACCGAGCTTCCAGAGCCCAGGGCCTCTCCAGGCTATCATGAAGCACTCAAGTGCACACTCTTGTATCTGAGTCTGTTTTGTGTAGTGGCAGTCAGGACCAAAATTTTCAGTGCATCTGCCTCTTCCACCCACAAAGGCAGCCTGCATCCCAGAGCACACTTGGTGCGCAGATCCCTGGCCCATTGCTGTCATCTCAGTGAGATGAGAGTGTGTCTGTGCATAGGCAGTTTGGTCCTTTGACCTGAGTGGAATGTGGCTCCCCAGGGGGAGGGGAGATGGCAGGTACAGGCAGATATTTGTACCAGGATTGTTCTAGTAGCACGTTGCAAGAACCCAGGCGGTATATGGAGGCCACACTCAGGTAGCAGGATAACAAGATTGTGCCCTTGTATATGTAGCTAACATTTCTCCTGAATGTTTGACCACAGTCTTCTGGGTAGCTCCTCTAAAAGCCATTCTCTGATGACATTTGTCCCACCCTGATCTAGGTGACGTGTCAGGAGAGGGTGACAAGCCTCATCCGCAGGGCCTTGGACCAAAATTTGTTGCAGCATGAGGATGTGGACAACTTTGAGCTGCTGAGAATGATGTCTCTGCATGACAGTAAGTAGGACAATCAGACAGTGGGGAGACATGATCCACAGTGGGCTCAGGATAACTCACAGCCAAGAGAAAGTGGGCCTTGGCCCTAAAATAGCCAGAGTGTGGTGGGCCTGGTGCAGGAAACCAAGTGCAGTGATGGGCGTGTCCAGTGTGGACGAGTTCAATGAGGCCCCAGGCGGCTGCTGGACCTCTCTAAATGTGTTCTCCCCTGGACCTGGTCTGGCAATGCAAAGCTAATATCGATGAGGGCAAGGCAGAGAGAGGCTCAATCTATCATCAGTTTGGTTTATGGCTCACTGATAAGGATGCCTTCAAATGAAGAGGAGCAGAGCATGGGTCCTGATTGGATCAGCATTGCTATGGACGGAAGCCGCACAGGTCCCAATCCATGGCCAGGATATGAGAAGTCCTGCCTACTCAAGAATGTCAGGATTGCAGCAACTGGGAACAGGACTCAGTGAAGAGGAAGTCAAGGCCAGGGGACAGCCTGTTTGGGTTCTTTTTGGAACAATTCCAAGTCCTCTGTGCCTGGGTGCCCATCTCCTGAAGATATCAGAATGGCCAGGTTATTATTCCTTCCAGCAACAAAGAAGGGCATCTGAAGAACAGAGGCCACAATGCTGAGCTGTCCACAATGCCAGTGCTCTTTCCTTTCTTGTGAGCCCGACACTCCTAGCCTCCACCATCCCAGCCTGTCCACAGTAGAACCCACCATCTGTCGAGCACGTAAGTGAGTTTTCCCATTTTCACACACTGCCTCATTTGAGTTGGCTCTGTCTCACACATGAGGAAGACTGAGGTGCAAGGAGCTGGGCAAGGGGCAGTGTCTGCGAATCTCAGGGACTTGGGAGGCAGTGCAGGGGGAAGGGGATTTCCAAACAGCCTCAGAAACTTAGGGAGACCCTGTACCCAAGTCAAAAGGCCTGGGAATGGTCTCAGTGCTTAAGTGCCTCTGGCTTTATCCCTAGTAAAAAAATAAGCCAGTCAAAAGGAATTACCAAACCGAGAATCTACAAAGGTGATTTCAGACGTCTTTTACTCACAAGGGAGGACTACGGGGGGCCTGGAACCCACTAGGTGTGATGGCATCTATGCCTTATGGCAGGAGGGTGGCAGTGATGCTGGCCCTCTCCTAGATTTTGGAAACCTTGTTTTCATTGGGGAAGCTTTATGGAGGTGGAATCTATTTTAGCAATCCTGGTCCAGATGAGGTGCTGACTACCACAGGTAGAAGCCTATCCAGAATGCGGTGTCTGTTATTCAGTCTTTCCTGACTGTGACAATGACCAAGAAAGGAAGTCACTTGTCTTTGGTCTTGGTTTCACTCCTGGCCATTGATTGAGAACTGATTTCATCTTGGACTACTGAACAGAGGCTGCATCTGGGCAGAAGAGTGTGATAGATTTGAACTCCTCAGGACGCCCCACCATTGCCAGAGAAAGAAGGAGAAGGAGGAGGAGGAGAAAGAGACACTCCTGAGTGGGGAGAGGATCACACGATAAAGAGCAGGAGGCAGAAGAAGAAAAAGAAGGAGGTGAACAGAAGGAAGGGTGGAGGGAGATACACAAGAAGAAGAACAAGAAGGAATCATGTAAGAACAGGAAAAAGACCCAGAAAGAACTACAAGAAGATGCAGGACAGAAAGAAGAGCCAGAAGTAGAACAAGAACCAGAATAAAAGTACCAAGCAGACAGCTCCTGATGAGAAACAAGGGGAAGGAGAGCGATCCTAGAAAACAATAGAGTTCTCCAGGGCACCACCCTGCTCAAGTCCTCCCATGTCCATGCCCAACACACCTCTGATGGATACCACCTCCCCTCCGTGTATTCATCCATGAGTGGATTCATCCAGGGCAAGGGGATGAATTCCCCCACCATCCAACGCTTCCCTGAATGCCCATGTGTGAGCATGGCTGCCCTGGGGAGAAAGGCCTAAGCACAGGAGCCTTTGCCAATCCTGATGCAGATCCTGGCAGTGTCCCTTTGGCAGATCCAACCTGCACTGAGAAGTTCTGGGCCCAAGGTGCTGTTTCCATTGCCAGGTGCTCTTTTGGTTTAGAATCCTGTACATCATCTTCTCCAGGGAAGAATCACTGAGGGAGTCTTTGGTGGCACTGTAGCTGGATAGGAGGGCTCTCAATTCTGGTGCAGGCTCGCCCTGGCGGAGACTCTCAGGGGTTGTGGGTGTTTTGTGGTCTAATCCTTGAGTGCCACCTAACAATTCTCTCCACTTTGCTCTGCAGAAATCAAGGTCCCTGACCACTCACTGATGTATCTGTCCATGAATCCACAAATCAAATATTATTTCATCGTGAGGAAACGCCGCGAGGTCAAGGGAAAGGAGGTAAACACCTACCTTATTCAAGCTGTACTTGTGCTGCCATTCCACTCCCACCTGGGGAAATGAGAAGCCTGAGCACCTGGACATATGTGCTAGAAGCCCATAGAGCCAACTGACAGGCTGGGGTGGCTTTCTGTTTCTGGGTTTGCTGATGTTCCATCCCCCACAGTTCTCAGAATCAACCTGCAAGTCCTCCAGGCCGCTTTCCCACAAGCAGGTGGGAGACACCTGCTTAATTCGTGTCCACTTAGAAACACAAAGTCCAAAGATGGCCAAGACTGTTTTGGTAAGCCTGGGAGCAGGGGTGTCCCCTGGTGCTTACACCTGGGTGGGGAGCAGACACTGGTCCAATACCATGAACTACTCATGCCCTCTTGAATTTGGAGCTTCTGGATGATCAGGAGGATAGATGGGAATCAAGAAGGAAGAGGTCAGTGTGAAGGGCTGGAGCTGAGATGAGGGAGAGCAGCAGCTTGTCCACCGCCATGTCTGAGGGAGTCTGTGTGTCAGGTGGCAGCATGCAGTCCAGAAGGGCAGAGGCAGGTATGGGTGACAGATGAGAACAGGCCAGGACCTAGGTGGCAGGTTCCTCTGTATGGGATGCTGGCCTCTATGGAGCAGGACACCAGTATGAGGTTCTGCATGTTCCTTGAACAAGGAGCTGAGAGGGTCTCTCTGCAGAGTCAGTATGGATGTGGAGCAAGCACACTAAATGTCCAGGTAACCCAATGACCACCCTTGGCGGAACAGGTGCCCTCGTACACCCCAGCCAGCACTGAGCCTCTGGAGGCCAGGAGCTCTCATGGCTATCTTTCGTCACTCCTGTGTGTGGTCATGTTCCTGGGTCTGATTTGGGCCCTGGCAATCCAGACCAAAGCCTCTAGGTTTTGTGCCTAGGCCATTCCCAATGCCGCCTGCATCCTCGGGCAGACCTAGGATCTTGGAGGCTATTGTCCCATTCCTCCCAACTTGTGGGATGAGATTGCATCTGTATGCAGGTAGTGGGGTCCTTTCACTTGGAGAGAAGTGCAGCTCCACAAAGAGCAATGGCAGGTCCAGGAAGTCCTATGTACAAGGATTGGGCTAGTAGCCTATGGGAAGAGCCCACGCGATGAGCAGGAGGTCAGCCTCAGGTAGTAGGGTCATGGATGTTGCCCTTGTATTTAGAGTGGAGGTGCCTCCAGAATGCCCCTGCCCACTGTCCTTGAGTAGTCACTTCAAGGCCCATTTCCTGAAGGCCTGTCTTCCATGCTGCTCCAGGTGACCTGCCACGATCGGGCTCCTGTCGTCATCCGCAGGGCCCTCGAGCTACACTTGCTTACTCAGGAGAAGCCGGAGGAATATGAGCTGGGCCAAATCATCTCTCACCGTCAGAGTAAGTGGGACAATCAGATGACAGAGAGCAAGGGTCAGGATGTGGACTCAGGTCAACTCTTAGCACCAAAGAGTAGTCTCTGACCCCCAAGAACACTCCAACAGGGTGTGTTGGGCTCGTGCACAAAGCCAACTGCACTTCTGCTGGTGTAAGCTCTCCAGGTGTTTTGGTATACCCCAGTGGCTAGTGCGGCTCCCCACCAGGTGCCCTGCCCAGGACATGAAGACGCATGCAAAGCTGACATCATTGAGGAGTGAGGAGGAAAGCCTCTTTCCAGGAGCAGTATGGTTCTGTGGTCTGAGATAGGAGTGGTTTCAGAGGAACATGGGAATGCATGGGCTAAAGATGGAACTGGCATTTTGTGGACTGAAGCAGTAGGATTGAAAGCCTTCTGTGTGACCAGAAAACCACTGCCTGGGCAGAGCATTGCCAAGATTCTAGCAAGCAGTAACAGGATGAAATTGGGAAGAAAACACAGCCTGGGAGACAGCTTGAATCATCTGTTTTTGCATCAATTCCATGGTCTTCCGCACCTGAGTCCACTAGCCAAGGAGTGATCCCAATAGCCAGGTTATGATCCCTAACTAGAGTCAGATGAGGGCTTCCTGAGCACGTAGCCACAGAGCTCATCTGATAATAATGTCAGCGCTTTTTCATTGGTTGGTTGGTTGGCTTTTGTGAGCCAAACACCTCAGCAGCCATTATCCCAGCCTATGTACGCTGAAGACCACCATCCCAATGAGTTCTAGGATCACTTGTCTCCTATCTTAACCTTCTGTTAGGTTAGTAGAGTCTATGGAAGAGGAAGTCTGTCTGGGGCCATGGTAGCCTAAGAAATTCATAGCAGAGATCCCCACATCCAACCCAGAAGGGATGGAGAACAGGCTCTAGGTTAGAGGAGGGCGACAGGAAAGAGGTGTTCAGAGGAAGGAGAAGCTGGCTGTTGTATTCCCCCACTCGGGGTCATGGCACCACTGGGCCATACACCATGTCGGAGGGAAGCAGTCCCTTTGCTGGTCTTTGGAATCATTGTTCTCAGGAGGGCAGCATTTGGAATGTGGCCTCCATTCTCAGAAGCCTGGTTCACATGGAAGCAGGCTCCACCAACGCAGAAGCGTGGCTCTAATGTGGTATCCGTGCTGGTCAGCCTGTCCTCACCGTGGCCATACTTGAGAATCCTAGGCCTTTTCTCTGGGTTTCACAACTTTCTCTTTGGTTGTGCACTGAGGCTGTCCATAAAGCTCTAGTGTGTGGCAGTGGAGAGCTCCTCAGCCCTTGCCACAAAGGCATAGACTGGGAGAGAGAGAACAAGGCTGGGAGAGAGGGAGAGAGAGAAAGACGGAGAGGAGAAGGAGGACCTCTACTTGGAGAATGAGGATTCAGTGGAGCCAACAGGGACAAGGTACTGTTGCCCAGGGCGCACTCCTGTTTAGGTCTTCCTCCAAGCATGCTCCACCTTTCTTCCAGTCCCTCCCACCTCCCAGTAGTGTATTCATCTTGAATGAGAATTTCATGTTGACATCAGAGCACTCACCATCCAATGCTTCCTTCCAAACCCACCTGTGAAGATGGCTCATGTGGGGTCTGAATCTTCGGCACTTTTGTGGGAGATTTCAGATGCAAACCCTAGTGGTGTGCTTTGGCAGACGCAAGAGGACCTGGGATGTTTTGGAGTCCAAAGCCTTTGGTAGGAACAGACATTAGGTCTGTTGAAGTGCTCTGCCTAGTTCTTCCTCAGGGAGGACTGTGGAGGCTGTCTTGTTGGTATTGGTGCTGAATTGGAGAGCTCTCAGGTGTGTGGCTCAGTTCGTTTCTGGCACAGGCTCTCAGATGTTGGGGTGTCCCAGGGAGCACCTCCTGAGCCACCTTATTTTGTACACCCCTCTCTCCCCAGAGCTGAGGATTCCAGCGCAGGCCAACGTATTTTACGCAAAGAACCCTCACACGAAACCCAACTTCGTGCTGAGGAAAAGGAGCCTCTCCCAAAAGAATGATGAGTGGATCCAGCCTCAACCTCCCTCTCGTCCTGCAAAGAAGGCTCCAGCCCTCCTGAGGATGCTTGCAAAACCATTCTGCTGCTGTGTGCCTGGGCGGGGCTGAGGCAGCCCAGGAATATTTACATTGATTACTATTTGCTTCAAAGTTTGAATCTATAGTTTGCCATTGTCTTTGACCTTGTTTAGTAACACAGTTGTTACTCTATCCTGTATTTGTTGTTCCCATTAATATATTATTATTTTAAAATATATATGTTTTTGTTACCTGATCTACTGTGATGATTTGTTACCTGATCTACTGTGATGGTTTTTGATCCAAATTGTGCATTTGATGATAATGAATGCCATGCATTTAGGAACCTGTAGACTCTAGACAATGAATGAATGTCTACTGTTGCATGGACTGGTCTGCAGAGTCCTGTAGCATTTGAGCTTGTGTGAGGGCTTCATAGGGCTTGCAAAAAGTCCAGGTCAGATGGTCCTGCATGAAGCTTAGCTCCTAGTGGTCTCCTCTACAGCATAAGGGCCAAGGAGAAACCCACTTCCACACAGAAGATGGGAAGCTACCTTATGAAGGTGATCGTAGGTGTGGGACCCTCTTGCTAGGACCCTTTTTCTATTGGGCCAAAACTGTGCTCTGAATGTGATTGCTGAGAAGAGCTTGGAATTTCCTGATTGAAACAGTTCATGCAAGCTGCTTCCACTTGCAGGAACAAAGTGTGTTCTCATTGAGCACTTTGGGGTGTCCCAGGTTGCACTAGAGTGTGTCAGAAGCACTTGTAATGATTGGCATTCACGGTTTCACATTGAAGCCTCTGTGCCATCTGTCAACCACTGATGGCTGCAAGTGGGTACCCTGCCTTTCAATGAGTTTTCTGAAAAAGTAGGAGTTTTGAAGAACTGATCTTCTCAGCATTCCCCTTGCCTCCCCAAGTTGGGTGATGTCAATTATACAGGTTTCCTTGGGAGCACACATTTTATATTGAGCTGGAATTGGACTCTGGATGCGATTGCTGAAAATAGCTGGGGAATGGGAGAATGGAAGCTGTTTGCTGCAAGCAGTTTCAATTTGCTTTGTTGATTAACTTTGTTGTAAGTGAGCACATGCTATTTTTTTTTCCTGTGGACCTAGAAGAATTCAAAACTGCTTCTTACAGGTGACAGGCATGCTTACACATTGAAGCCTCTGTGCCATTGATAAAAAAAAACAGTTCACTCATGTGGGCACCTGCACTTCAAGTGAATGTTGTAAATGAGTGTGACAAATGGATGTCAGTGAGACTTTGGAGAACTGATCTTCTCAGCTGGTCCTCTTTTCCACTGCACGTTGGTGATGCTAGATTCAAGAGATCTCTTTCTGGCACCCTTTGTGTTTCATGCCTGAACTGTGCTCTGAAAGTTCTTGAGGAGAACAGCTTAGAAGTGCAGAAGTGAAGCTGTTTGTTGAAGCAGCTTCAAGTGGTACAAGCTAACTTGTTCTCAGTGAGCACATGGGGATTTTCCCTGGTTGAAGCAGTGTGAATGAGAATGGCTTCTCAGAGCTGGTAGGCATGTTTGCATTTGGCAAACTTTGCCATCTGCCACCCAGAGTTCCTTGCATGAAACCTACATTTCCAGTGTTTTCAGAAAGGTGTGATGAGTGGGTTTCCATGGAATTTTGTGGAATTGATCTTTTCAGGCAGTCCTCATTGCCTTCTCAAAATTGTTGATCCTGGTGCAAGGGCTCTCTTGTCAGCCAACATTGTATTTTGGGCCTGACCTCGGCTCTGAATGTACTTGCTGTACTTCCCATCTTTCCTCTCTCTGGTCCACTCCTCAGATCCCATCCTTCTTTCAATAGGGCCTCATCCAAGAAGCCTCCCCATGTGCCTCCCACTTGATTTCAACTTCTCCAGTGCACTTATTGTCAAAGCAGGGACTCCCAGGAGAGAGGGCTCTCCATTCTGCACACTGAAATTTCTCAGCAGGGAGGACTCCTCCATGCTTGGATGGCGGGGCTGCAATCACCTGGAAGGTGGAAATAGGAGGCTGGTGGTGTTCCTAGCCAGGATGCTTGTGACTGCAGTGCATTTAATCTATGGCCCTCAAGGAGGTTTATGCTGCAGATTTGTGTACTTCTGCATCTGTATGCACACAGTTCTTCATGTGGGGAAAAAAGCAATGTTCTCAAAGTTTGCTTTATATTATACTCAACTGGTAATTTACAAACCCCAGTGTCCCATCTTAGCCCAGAGCCATTCCATCAGCCCAGGGCCAGTGGGTGGTCCAGCGGTCAGTACTATGCACAGCTCCCAGGTGGCTCCAGTGTGTAGCTGAATTTGAGAACCAGTGTACTGTAGGATTTGCCCTTGAGGTTAGAATTCATTGACTTCCTCTTATGTCATTTCACTGGTTCAGGATATTCCTTGTCTCATGAACTATTCTGTGAAATCTTCAAGTTAGCCATCTCTGGTCATTTCTTCCCTTTGATGGCACCTGGTTCAACAGCTTGTTCTTGGGTGGGGTCGGTCATGGACAGTTTTGTCCCTGGGTCACAGAAAGGGACAGGAAGACCCTAATGTGGAATGGTGGTGTAGAGAGTAAGGGTGGGGCCAGAGCCCACACTGTGGTTAGGGTAGGGAAGGGATCTGAAGAGAGTACCTTGAAAGCGAGCTCTGGCTGCAGTTAACCAGGAATCAGGGCCTGGAAATGGAAGCCATGACAGGGCTTCTGACTAGAAAGGACACATCTTTCTGGGCTCAGTTGGAGGTCCATCGAGGCAGAGGAAAAGAGAGAGGATGCAGGAGAGGGGGATGGTCTAGATCACAGAGCAGCTCCGTCATCTTAGAGAATGGATTATTTTCTTCCAGTTGTTGGTAAATGCTAATTCATTCACGTGTTACATTCACATCCACCTCGTCCATTGGAAAGGCTGCTCAACCACCACAGGCAGTGGTATCTTGGTGGATGTGTGCATTCTAAAAGGAGGTGAGGTTGGCACCAATAGAGTGTGTGGGCGCTCAGGCATTGGCAAGCTTGCTTTGGAGAGTGAATCCTCTAAATGTTATTGGGCTGTTTTTGAAAGATCGTGTGGTTTGGCTAGACCTAGAATGCTTCCACACAATTTAGCATGGTGTATATTTTAGAGAGCATGATCACTGAGGGGCAGGTTGCTGGTGTGAAGCCGTGAGCATTAACATCTATCAAGTTTCTCACCTGGAGTTGGCTTCCTACAACTGGTGACAGTGTTTTGCTCCTACGGAGCAATACTGAACAAGTCTCTGGGCCAGTAATCCATTGCTGAACTCCATCACCAACAAAAAGACACTGAGTGAAGGTGAGGACCAGTAGAGCCCGGGAACCACCTGACAGCAGCCCTGAAGTCCTGAGCTCTGGCACATCATATGCCAACTCAAATGGGTATCAACCTCTTCCTGGGCTCATTAGAACTGTGTGCTTCAACTTTCAGAAACAAATGCAGAATGACAGAATCTTCTCTGAGGACACTTCTCTAAGTCTTGTTTGCAGCATGTCTTCACTGGAATGAGCAGTCATTTGGCATTCTGTTGTACTTAAAATTTCATGAGATTCTACTCCTACTTGGTAGGTTGAGTGAAAGTGACTCGGCCTGAATGCATTTTACATCCCAAAATATGGCTTGTCTTTTCTCCTAAACCTATCAGGGCAATCAGAGCAGCCAAGGAGTACTATAAATTCAGGCACAAAATGGCCAGATAGACTGGGATCACTGTATATCTTTCTAGAACCTTCTTTCATGCTCTGGCTTTCCTGAGGTAAAATGGAGACTCTGTGATCCAGATTTGTTAGCAAGTAGTTTTCTTGGGAGGTGATGCTAGAAAACTCCAGGTGGGAACAGGAAGTGATTAGGAACTGGAAGACAGGGTGTACCAGCCAGTTGTTGTCACTGAGTGACTAAGCACAGTCCTGATAAGGAGTGCTGGGGTCCATGTAGATCATGCTACTAGTAGAAGCCCTCCTACAGGGTGAGAGAGCTGGGGTGTTCTCCACCCACTCCTGCCAGCCATGGTGGGAAGCTGCTTCTGGCCTTCACTGTAGGCAAATGGGCCATGGTGTTGGGGGCTGGAGGTCAGCTGGGTGTGAAGAAATGGCATAGTGCTGGACAATGTCATCCAGCTTTGAATCCCCAGACTGGGATCTATAGCAGGGCAAGGTCAGAGACTGTGCTCAGTGCAGCGTCTACTTCTCAGCATAGTGCCAGGCACACAACGGAACTTCATCAATACCCGTGGAATGCTCCGACTCGCCCCAGCCCTTCTCTAGGCCTCTCAGCTGGGCTCTCTCTGCTGGTCCTGTCTGTTCTAGTATATTCAGCTCTTGCTTCTTCGTAATTCGCTTTCCTGAATTGTGTCCTCTTTCTCCACACTCCTTTGGTCACTCTTTCTCCACACTCCTGTGGTCCCAAATGGCTGTGTGGTGGGGCTGTGGCAGAGAGATCTCATTACTACCAGAGATGGAGTTTTTAAGCCAAATAAGACACGTGCTCTGCTGCTAAGGATGGTCTTCAGCATAACGTGAGGTAGAAGGTTTGAAATTAGGATTTTCCTCCCAATCTTAAGGCATGTCATCCCTGTGTGCAGACCAGGAAGTGCCCTGGGAAGAAAGGCAGGTATGGGTTTGGAATCAGAGACCAGCATGAGAAGAACACTTTCACTGCTTACTGGACAATGACCTTGGGCATGTTCTGTAACCTCTTGGGACCTCAGTGTTTGCATATCTGAAATGGGGATAGTTGTATGACTGACTTCAGGAGGTGGGTAGAGAGAATCCTAGAAGTAGAGGAAGAAAACACACAGCATCTCTGAAGCACCCCGCCCCCACCTTTAGTCTTTCCATGATTTTCTAAGCGTGTGTTGATTGACTGTTGGTAACAGCATGCCTGTAGAATACCTGAGGGCCCGTCTAATTTTGCCCAGTTGCCACATTTGCAAGGACACCTTCTACTAGAATCCGATCTAGGAAGCTGGGGTCCCTTTGCAGAACATACAAGATCCACAGCAAAGTTCAAGCCCCTGAGACAGAGGGCTTCTGCTGGTGTCCTCATGTCCTCGTGGGCACTGCAATGCCTTTCTCCACCGATGTTCATTGAGAGCCTGGTCCAGGCCAGGCAGGGCTCCCTGCTGAGAATGTGGCAGAGAATGAAGCACATGCCTGGCTGGCTTGTAGGGGAACAGTCGGGGGCAAGACAGGCCAGTGATGGTGAAGACAAGACCAGTTAGTTGACTTGTCCGAAGGTCTTTTAGCCAAGCACTCTTCTAAGCACCTTTTCATAAAAGCTTCCTCATCCCTCAATAGTTGCACGAGGAACAGTCCTTTGGTTGTCCCCATTTTCCATAGGTGACAACTGAGGCACTGAAAGATCAGGTCACTTGGCCAAGGTCATGGAGATAGCACAGGGGGAAGTGTTGGCTGCAAACCCTCCCATGTGGCTCCAGCTTTGGGCTCTTTATCCCCCCCGGCCTGCAACCTCTTGGTCATGCTGTGGCCCCTGTGACCTGTCTGTCACCAAATAGTGATTCACTGCAGGGCCTTTCCCGAGTCCTCTTCCACCTCAGAGTGCCTGTGTCTCACAGAGAGTTAACCAGTTTCCTGGGCCCCACTGGAGTTCCTGGTTTTGCCAATCTGGGGCGGGGTCTGAGAATGTGTGTTTGTAACAAGGTCCCAGGTGACCCTGAAGCTGATGGGTCTCAACACAGGTGACTTTCCTCCTCCCCTCAGGTCATTTGACAATGCCTAGAGACCTTCTGTGTTATCACAAGTCAGGGGTGCTGGTGCACAACTCAAGTAGAGGCCATGGGTTCTGCTAAATGTCTACCACTGCACGGGGAAGGCCTCTACAGACTAAGAAGGCAGGTGTGGGTTTGGCATCTGTGAAGCACCCCACCCCCGTCATTAGTCTTTCCATGATTTTCTAAGCGTATGTTGATTGGCTGTTGGTTACAACATGCCTGCAGATCTACCTGAGGTCCTGTCTAATCCACACGGATGGAGAAGCTCACTTTTGCTCAGTTGCCACATTTGCAAGGACACCTTCTAATAGAATTGGATCTAGGGAGCTGGGGTCCCTTTGCAGAACATACAGGATCCACAGCAAATTCAAGCCCCTGAGACAGAGGGCTTCTGCTGTTGTCCTCATGTCCTCATGGGCACTGCAATGCCTTTCTCCACTGATGTTCATTGAGAGCCTGGTCCAGGCCAGGCAGGGCTCCCTCAACACAGGTGACTTTCCCCCTCCCCTTGGTTCATTTGACAATGCCTAGAGACCTTTTGAGTTATCACAAGTCAGGGGTGCTGGTGCAAAACTCAGGTAGAGGCCATGGGTGCTGCTGAATGTCTACACTGCATGGGGAAGACCTCTACAGACTAAGAAGGATATGGCCTGATGGGCCAAGGGCGCCAAGGTGAGGAACCTAGTGTGGAGTACAAGCACATGAGCTTGGGTGTGTTCAGGTATGGCCTCGGGACTTGTTTCAAATGTGGCTTCTGTCAGTGCAAAACTCCAGCACCTCTGAGTGGCAGCGTTTCTGACAAGCTCTGAGCAGCAGTGTATTCTGAAATTTTTTTGTATAAATATAATTTTACCCATTTTCACAATTATTTGATAGGTGTCATGAATGTTTTAATTGTTAGAATTTGTGTGTGTGTGTGTGTGTGTGTGTGTGTGTGTGTGTGTGTGTGTGTGTGTGGTGTATGAGGTTTGGAAACAGGGCATAAATTTGGCCTTCTTCATGGGCCATATTAGTATACACAACTGCTAACAGATGCTTAGCAGTAATTATAAGTCACATTTCTTTCCTTTAATCTTTCCATGAAGATGTGCCTTTCATGTGTAAAAACAAGTGTTTTCAAAATTGACTCTCTGGACAGATCTTTGGGCTCAGGTGTCAGTGTTCCAAACTGTGCCAGAAAACACCAAATCTGATTTCACAGATTGGGCTGTCCTTAGCTCTGGCCTCCAAATTCATTCCCCTTCCTGGCTGTACAACCCATGAGACTTGCCAGAAAGGAAGAGCCATGGAAGATTTTAAGAAGGACAGCCACAGGATCCTCTTTGCTCCTAGCCTCTTGAGAAAATAATAAAAACAATAACATCAAGCAAACACATGGTCTAGAACCTTCTTCTGTAAATAATTAGTATTTACCATATTGATATGTGTGCTGTGGTCCAAATTGTATTTCAGAGAGAGAGAGAGAGAGAGAGAGAGAGAGAGAGAGAGAGAGAGAGAGAGAGAATGTGTGTGTGTTTGATTCTGAAGAATCAAAGCCAGAGAACAGAGATAATTCTATTAGCTGCATCTGGATAGCACTTGGCCTCCTTTCCTAGCAGGGAAGAACCTGAAGTCAATGGCAGAGCTTGTTCATGGTGTAGCCAAGTTGTCTCTGCAGCATTTTCAATGCTAGAGCATCTGTTCTGAGAATTTTAGTACAGCACCTAATTTTTTTATGTTTGCAGGCACTTGCAGATGTGGGTGTTGAATGAGGGGTATCCATCAGAGGAGAAAAGTTCTTGTTTTGGAGATGGGGAATGTCTAAAGGCTTGTTAGAATGAGTGGAATGAGGTCACTTAAGACTTCAATGAGACATAGCAAAAGCAGGGGTAGGGGATGGGGTTATGGCTCAGAGGTAGAGCACTCACCTCACATGTGCAAGGCCCTGGGTTCAATCCTCAGCACCACATAAATAAATAAATAAATAAAGTTATTAAAAAGAAAAGCAGGGGTGAGGGTAAATATACAAGAAGCCTCTGAGATGTTCTTTCCATGTCAGGAGGTAGCAGGACATTGGAGCAATGCCTGTGCATCCACTGCTCAGTTCCATCTTGGGGGCAGACCCAGCACTGCAAGCTGATGAGGAACAGGACATAGGAAAGCCATTTACTGCAGATGACACGATTGAGCATCTGGCTCATCCCAGAGGATAGGGGGAGGCAGATGCAAGCCAGGCTTGGAGGACCCCATGGAGTACCACCAGGTGACCAACAGCCAGTTCAAAACTCCATTGTTCCTTAGAAAACTTGGATTAGAACCACCATTTGGCCCAACTACCCCACTCCTCGGTCTATACCCAAAGGACTTAATATCAGCATACTGTAGAAAGGCAGCCACACCAATGTTTATAGTAACTCAATTCACTATAGCTAAACTGTGGAAGCAACCTAGATGTTCTGCTGTGGATACAAAAACATTATCCTATATAAACACAATGGACTAATGCTCAGCATTAAAAGAAAATATAATGATACCATTTGCAGGTAAATGAATGGAGTTGGAGACTATCATGCTAAGTGAAGTAAGCCAATCCCATAAACCCAGAGGCTGAATGTTCTCTCTTAAGAACTAGATGCTGATCCAAAATGGGGGGAATGTGAGAAATGGAGAAATTTTGATCAAATGGGAGGGAGGAGAGGGAAGGATGTATGGGGCAGGATAGATGGTGGAATGAGATGGACATTATTCCCCCAGGTACATGGATGAGTAACATAGGGTGCAATGCTACATCGTGTCCAATTAGGTAAATGAAAAGTTGTGTTGCAATAGTGTACAGTGAATCCAAATGCATTCTTGCCGGGGTCCTGCCCTAGCGGGGTTCAGGGAGTCCTGAAGGATGAGTGGCGTCGGCGAAAAGATGAGACAGGAGTCGTTCCCTTGGAGCAATCTCCAGAGAGAGATGCAGCTTTCTCTGGGTCATCTTTTATTACAATTTTTCTCATCATTATAGATTCAGAATACGTCATTGATTATATAATTTAAAACTTTGCCGAGACATGACATTTCCTTGACCATGATTGGGGGTACGAAAAATGTAACATTAATTTACATTTTTCCAGGATATGACCTTCAGTTGTGTAATTATTCAAAGTACAGAATCATTAATAAAATACGTCACTAATTTACATTTTTCAGATTTTCCCAGGATTTACTATTTTTCCCGAGATATGTTATATTCTTATTAACTAATGCCAAGCTACGTAACCAGACTCTAAGTCTCCTAACCAATCATTAACCTAAAGTACACTTGTACTTTATTTCTAATCTAAAATTCCCATCTAAAAAAGTCCCTTTAATTCTTATATTTAAAATATCCTAAAGTTTATGAAGCATTTGTGAGGCCCTAGGTTCCATCCCCAGTATCAAAACAAATAAAATAAAAATCCCAAAGCCATATACCCTTTGAAAGATGGAGGTGTGGATGTGGCAAGCCGTCATCAGGGCTCACCCCTTATTACACATCAGAGAATTCATGCTGGAGAGAACCTTGGGGTGTGTGTGTCGGGGGTGGAGCCATCCCTTCAGAAGCCGGAGAGCTCCCCCTGCTGGTTACAACCCTGGAATGTGGACCATGTGGGGAGCCTCTGCTGGCTCCTCTGCTCTTTGTTATACTGGATAATTTGTAGAACAGTCACCTTTTAGGCAAGTGGGTCTATCAAGCTCCTAGTCTACCATGCTAGAAGTTAGTATTATTAAGATTTTTGTTTTGAGATGGGATCCTGCTGTTTTGCCCATGCTGGTCTTGAATTCCAGCAATCCTCCTGCCTCAGTGTGTGGGACTACAGGTGCATGCCATTGTGCCTACCTCTAGAGCAACTCTTTGAATTTGGTAAAACTGAGAAAGCCCACTAGTATAACTCAGAACTCGGCATACATCAATTCTTCACCCCAGAGAAAAACCCTGGGAGCTGAAGGAATGTGAGGAAAATTCCTTTCAGATTTGAAATCCACCACATGAGCTGAAAGGAAGCTGAAAATGGCCTGCCCGGTGCCTTCTACCTGCGGAGGCCAGTGTTTAACTGTGCCTGTCCTTGGTCACCACATCCTGTGGATCACGGGGAGGGGTGTCACAGGTGCCAGAGTGACAAGGCTGAGCAGGTGGACAGCCATCAGTGACCTAGCCCAGCCATGATTAGGCTAAGAAGATGGATCTTTAGAGAGCATTGCCCTGCAGACCTTCCTGGGCTGGCCTCCTCCCGTGGGTTCAGCTGTAGTTTGGGGATGAGACTGAAGGCCCTTGCTATAGGACACCCTATGTCCTGGTTTCTCTGTAGCACATTACCTTCTCTGTGAGGCCACAAGTAGTCTGTATCTGAGCAAGAAGCAATTCCCATTGCAACTGCATGCTACTAGATTTGGAATTTTTGGAATGAAATCTTCTTTTAAGATGAAAACCACTAAAATATGGCTATCATAAAAAAATGAAAACCTCAAAAACATTATTCTAAATGAAAGACGGCAGATATCAGAGTCCATATTATATGGTTTTATCCTTAGGAAATGTCCAGAAAAGGACATTTTTCAGAGAGAAATGAGATTTAGTGGTGTCCTGAAAATGGCAAATGAGAGTGACCACAATGTTATGGGGACGGGGGGGGGTGGTGGTTCTAAAACTGAATTACGGAGATGATTCAATGTTTTGGTAAATTACAAATCTCTAAAGTGTGGAGAGCCACAATGAATGACCACACCTTCCAGAGGTTCTCTGGTCTTGTGATAACCATTTAAGTAATTTTCTGTTCATCATCTCACCACTCTTATCAGTTGCTGAAGGTCATGTCTCATGCTTCCTCTGAGAAGGGAGCTTCCAGTGGGTTCTCACCAGTTGGGAGTTACTTTGTAAAAAGAATTTGACTTTCCCACGTTGTCTCAGTGCACCTGGCTGATTTCATATTTTGTACTAGTTGAAAAGCTTGCCTTCTAGAAAACTGCCAATTAAACATTTCCTTAGAAAAATGTAATGGTGCCTCCTGTTTTTCAAATTCAGAACTAGATTAGCATAGTTTCATCTTTAGGATAGTGTGGTGTGTTTTTGTGTGTGTGTAATAGAAATTGAGTGCTTTTAGATTTTGCACTGTAATAGTTTCTGATGCCAACTGCTCAGAATTGGGATAAACGTCATGGGTTAAAAACATGGTAGTTTACAAGGCTGCCCTCACAGATTGAGGAGTCCCCAGACCACCTTCACTTCTGAGAGCTGGCTACAAATTCAGGGCTCCCCACTACCCCTGTATGTTAGGTAACTCACTAGAATGATTCTCAGAACTCAGGACAAAAAGGTGTGTTTTTGTTGCTTGTTTTTGGTACCAGGGATTGAACCCAGGTGTGCTTAACCACTGAGTCACATCCCCAACCCAACCCTTTTTTATTTTTTATCAGAGACAGGATCTCTCTAAGCTGCCTTTCTAAGATGCTGAGTCTGCCTTTGAACTTGAGAACCTCCTTCCTCAGCCTCTGGAGTCACTGGATCATGGATATGCACCACCATACAATATTACATTGTCATCATAAATTTAATGATAGCTAAAAGAGACCCAGTAGAACCAGCCTAAGGAAGAGATGCAGACTGGGCAAGGTCTAGGAACTTCCAAATGCAAAGCTCCTGTCATTTCCCAGGAGCACATTAGGCTACCTGCACACTTATGTGTGACAATACACAGAGTACTGCCAACCAGGGAGGCTCACCTGAGCATCAGGGTCCAGGGATTTAATTGGACTTTCATTACACAGATATAGTGGATTCTATCCTTGACCCCTCAGTTGAACCCAGTCACCAGCCCCCTTCCTTTCCCTAGAGGATGGACTGATACCACATGGCTCAAAGCCCCAACCCTCGAATCATTTGGTTGGTAATTCTGGCAAGGCCAGGCTGCCACTCTGCATATCATGCATGGTCCAAGGGCTCTCTTGTTGCTCAGGAAATTCCAAGGAACCAGCAACAAGGATTGGCCAAATACTTTATTACATAGCACCCACCCTAAAACAAATCAGTCAAAAATCCTTCTTCACTTATTATTCAATTAAACATGTACCGCAGTCTGTCTGGGCCAAATAACTGGGAGGTGACAAGCAACTTGAAGGTTGAAGCGGGAACTGCTTCATTTCGGGAAAACTCAGCGGGAACTGAGTGGGAACTCAAGTAGTGGGCACCCAAGGTAGTAAGAGCCGCTTTATTGCAGAACAGCAGAGGTATACATACCTAACTGATTACACACAGCTTGACTCAATTAGCATTATCTAGATACAACAGTCAGCCAATAAGGAATCCCCACCAACTTAATGGCTCGGTGGCGTTGTCTTACAAACCACTCCTCCTGGCAAACTGCCAGGCGCCATCTTGATTTGCGGTCCCCAACAAACATGTAACAAACATGAAGATTACAGACATTCCTCAATAAACAACTGCAGTGTATCACTCCTGCTTATAGACTCCCTGTTGAGGAGACTGGAAACCAAAGTCTTTGTCTAACACAGCAGGAGTGAGCTCAGCTACAATTACTAAGGAAGAAGAGGGGGACAGGAATCTGTGCCAAATACTCCAAGACATTTGGAGGTCCCCTCGATGACCTTCTCTGGGACTTGGTTTTCTTCTCTAGAAGAGGAAGGGCTTTGCCCATGTGGAAATAAAGGCCTTTCAAATAAGAGCAGTCAGAGATGATTCAGAGGTTCCTATAACCAAGTCATCAGCCACCTCCACCTGCAGCAGACATCCAAATGCATGCAGGGAGTGAGACACCTTTACAATGAAAAAAATAATAATAAAAGGAAGCTCAGGTGTGCCCCAGGTTGAGAGCTGTTGGCGTGGAAAACTGGGCTGACCTAGCTGGGAGCAGGACATCTCATGTGGCTGCTTCAGGGAGATATGTGACTTTCCATGGTTGGTCCTGAGTTGGTAGTGGGGGCAAAAGACAGAGGAGCTGCAGTGATTGACCAAGTTCAGGCCATGTCTGAGATGACTGCTGCACACGTCACCTTCTGGCTTCCTGGTTGCTGAAGAAGTGTGAGCCAGACCTGTGGCTCAGTGGTGTGGCCATCTTCCGCTTGTGTGCTTATGGATCCCCCTTCTGCACATTCTCTTGCTGGAGAGAGGCTGGCCAATTCAGGGACCACTAGAGATGCTATCTTCACCACGTGGGGAATGTTCCATTGTTCATGTACACCGTAGCACATGATCTTGTTATATCATCTTCATAATATCTGATAAGAAATGGAGGCCGTGCAGAAGAATGGAGCAAATTGTTCTCTTTAATGTGACGTCTAGCCTGTTCATTGATCCAAGTTCAGAAACAAGCGCAGATGCCACCACGTCAAGCCAATGAGAAATCCAGAGCAATGCAGCAGCCCATCACTTCCTTTGCCAATGCACAGACACAGATCTGTATCCCAGGGAGAGCTGCTGTCAATAACTTATTCCAGAGTTAGTGATACTTTTGTTAGTGGTTCCTTGAAAGGTCCTTTGCAAGGAGGTTCAACCTTTCCCCTGTGACTCTTAATAGACAAAATCTTGTGGTTTAATGTAACAAAGAGGTCTTTAGGAAGATGCTGTGGGAAGGATCTAGACCCAAGTCCTTTGCAGTACTTTTCCATGCCTGAGAATAGCAGTGTAGATTTATCATTGGAGGCAAAACCCCTAAGTAAGTGGGCCTTACTGTACCAGTACTCAGGGGAAGAACTGATGTGTCCCAAGTGAGTGAATCTTATGGCCATAAGGAATTCTCTGAGTAAAATTTTTAGCTAGGAGTTCAAGGGTTTCTGAAAAATTTGCTCATTTTAATTTAAGAATAATGTTGGTTCTTTCAAGCTTTCTGGGAGATTATGTATGGTAAAAACAGTGTCATTTTTAAACGTGGGGTAATGCCTTATGGAGTTCTAATGATTCCTGTAAAATATGTGCCTTGATCACTTGATATGAAAGTTAGGAGCCTCAGGTTGGGGGAAAAAAAGCAAGCAGCTGCTAATGGTTGTAAGGACTGTGCATGTTTAACAAGGAAATGCTTCAGCTCATCCTGAAAACAGATATACATTGATGCATACATATTCCAACTCTTTAAGAATGGAAGCTGGGTAAGACCCACCCGAAGGTACGCAGGGTGGCCCCGGAGGCCTTGGTTCCTGGCCAGGCCCCACCTTTACAGGATTTCCAGAATTATGCTGACAGGTGATCCATAATCTGAAAATAACCTGTTAAAAAGCTCCCTTTTAAAAGTTCCTTCTCCAATACTAATTTAAGATAGTGACCAAGTTGTCTGTATTATGATGGGCAACTACATGGAGAAATTTAGATAATATCCATCTGAAATAATCTGATACCAGAAAGCAGCCATTTTGGGAGCACTAGAGATTATCCAAGTGAAGGTTATAATTTTTAATATTATTCTTTTTTCAGAACCAGGGTCTTCACGTTGATAATGTGTAATACTCTCTTTGAATCACTCTAGATTTACTCTTTGGGGTCCATTTAGGAGCATCATTTTGGCTGAGGCTGCTACTTTGGCATAACTGCTTGCTAGAGCATTTCCTTTCACATCCATGGTGCCATTTCTCATTCTGACTTTGCAGGGGCCACAGCCCTGATGATAGCCGGCCCTCTAAGAAGGAAGGAAGCTGCATCTACATGTTCCTTAATTTGTTCATTTTTATGGGGGTTCTAGCAGAGGTTAGGAAACCCTCCTTGTTTTCAAAGCATCCTAAAGTCACATGATGCTGCCAAGCAAACCTACTCTCAGTGCACATGAGTTCACAAACTCTGTGTGGTAAATGCAGTACATTTTGCCATCTGGTCTGACATCCCCTCAGGTCGACTATATTCTAAAGAGAATTCAAATTAGTGATCACGTATTCTGCTTGATAACCTCCAGTTTCAGTTCTGAGAGAGGATTCATCAACAAATAATAAGACAGGTTTCTTAATTGGAACTTCTAACAAATCCAAGTGAGCTACAGAGATTCTGTGATTAAGGAAAGACAACTGTGAGTGTCCCCTTCTGTTAAAAGCTAGAGAATGTCAGGATCCAGAGCACGAGAGTGGTAAAAAGAAATGTGAGAGGGAGAGAACAACACATGTCCTAAGAGGCTAATTAGCTAGCTGAAAGTGAAAACCTCTTTGTTCACAGATGACATGATTTTGTACGCAGAAAATCCTAAGCATCCACTAAAACCTATTAGAATACAAGAGTCCCACAACATTGCTAGAATCAAGATCAATATACAAAAATCACTACTACTTCTGTACATGCACAACGGGCAATCCAAAAATGAAATTGAGAAAACAATTCCATGTATAATGTCACCAGAAAGAACAAAATACTTAGGGATAAAATAAAAAAGGAAGTGCAACATTTATATTCTGAAAGCTAAACACACTGGTTGAAAGAAATTAAAGAAGTTATAAAAGAGAAGTGGAAAAACATCCCATGTTCATGGTCAGAAGACATGCTATTGTCAAGATGACTGATCTATACAGTAAAGCACTCTCTATCAGAATCCCAGCTGTATTATTTGTGGAAATTGACATGTTGATTCTAATATTTACATGGAATTGCTAGATATCAAGAGTAGCCAGAATAACTTTTAAAAAGAAGAACACAGTAGAAAACCCCATACTTCACAACTTTGAAACCTACTACAAAGCAACAGCAGTTAAGATAGTGTGGTACAGATGTTGTAGATCAATGGAATAGAATCGAGAGCTCAGAAGTAAACCTACATGTCTATGGATGGCTAATTTTCAACAAGTGTGACAAGACCATTCAATAGGGAAAAAATAGTCTTTCCTTTCTTCTCCTTATCTTTTTCTTTCTTTTTTCCCTTCCCTTAACCAATGATGATGGAACACTTGGAGGGCCTATGCACAAGAATAAAGTTGGACCACATCTCGCCAATATGAATACAAAATAGATTAAAGACCTAAATGTAAGAACTCTTAGAAGAAAACATGGATCAAATCTTCACGACCTCAGATTTGACAGTAAATTCTTAGACATGACACCAAATGCATAAGCAATGACAATAAAATAGAAAAACACAATTGAAACTCAAGTCTTTGTGCTTCAAAGGATACTTATTAAGAAATGGAAACAAAACCTACAGAATGGAAGAAAATAATTACAAATCATGTACCAATAAGGAACTTATATCCAAAATATTCAAAGAACCAATAAAACTGGATAATAAAAGACAACCAGATTAAAACAGCAATGCTGGAACTCCAAAACTATTGGCGAGAAATCAGAATCCTAAGGACTGCTGGTAGGACTGTAAAATATTGCAGCCACTTTGAAAAACAGTCTGGCAGAGTTACCATGTGACCTAGCAATTCTGCTCTTAGGTACATATCTAAAAGAACAAAAACATGTTTACACAAAAGTTGTACATACATGTATATGGCAGCATTATTTATAATGGACAAAATGCAAAAGTAACCCAAATGTACATCAACTGACGAATGGATAAGATGTAGTATATCCAAGCAAACAGAATGTTACTCAGCCATAAAATGTAAGGAAGTACAGATACCTACGACAACATGGGTAAACCGCAACAATGTTATACTAAGTGAAAGAAGCCAGCCACAATGGACCATGTGTGACTGCATTGATAGGAATTTTCTAGAAGAGGCAAATCTATAGAGATAGAAAGTAGACTAGCTATTGCTTCAGGCTGGGGTAGCAGATGGGGATCGGGGGAGTGGCAGAGGGTATGGGGATTTCTCTTTGGAGTGATGAATGTGATCTAAAATTGACAGTGATGATGTTGCACAGCTCTGGGAATACACTAAAAATGGCTCCAGGGCCATGTGGATGGCTGACCACACAATGACAGATGAGCTCAACAGTAGTTTATAAAAGGAAGATACAGAATGTCCCACTGGGCAACATGGGGATGCATGTGGGTGCAGAGTGGACTAGCAGTGGCTGTGGGAGGCACTTTTGTAGAAATGAGGATAAGGGGACCCCTGGCTCCTGGGGGAGGAAGTGACTAGCTTGTCTGAACCCTTCTGCAAGCCGACTTCAACCTCACACATCTTACAAAAAGAAAACAAAATAAAATGGATTACAGACTTAAGTGTAAAGCCGCAAACTACAAAACTTTTATAAATTAACAGGAGACAAGCTTTAGACCATGAATTAGGGATATGGTTCTTAGACACGACACCAGAAGCACAATGCATGAAGGGAAATTAATAAACTGGACTATCAAAATAAAAACCTGTTGCTTGGTGAATGGCCAAGTGGCCTTGCTAAAAGAATGAAAGGACAAACTGTGGATTGTGAGAAAATATTCGCAAATTATCTATTTGAAAATGGAATTGCCTAGAATAAATAAAGAAATGAACAGTAACTGAACAGTAAAAGAAATCATCAGGGTGGAGCTGTAGCTTAGTGGTTAAGCTCTTGCCTAGCATGTGTGTGGTCCTGAGTTCAACCCCCAGTACTGGGGGGAAAAGAAAGAAAAAATAAACAAACAAATAATCCAACTAGAAAATGAGCAAAACATACAAACAGACATTTCACCAAAAAGGATATGCAGATAGATGTTTAAGAAAAGAACACACACACACGGAAGGAGTTCAGTGTTATTAACTATTAGGGAAATATAAATTAAAGCCATAAGGAGATGTCACTATATACCCGCTAGAACAGCTTTTAAAATGGTGATAATACTACATGCTAGTGAGCATGCAGAGAGCATCTATCTCTTACACGTTGCTGATGGGAATATAAAATGCTAAGACCACTTTGAATAAACAGTTTGGCAGTTTTTTTGTTTGTTGTTTGGTACCAGGGATTGAACCCATGGGTATTTAACCACTGAGTCATATCCCCAGCCCTTTTTTATATTTTATTTAGAGCTAGGATCTCACCAAGTTGCTCAGGGCCTTGCTAAGTTGCTGAGCTGGCTTTGAACTCATAATCGTCCTGCCTCAGCCTCCCAAGCCACTGGGAGAACAGGCAGATGTCACGGCACCCAGCTGGCAGTTTCTTTAAAAACAGAGCATATACCGACCATACATCTAGGAATCTTAGAACTTGGCATATTCCAGAGAAATGAAATCTTATGCCCATGCAGAAATAGGTATGGGGTTGGTATACACTTCAGAGAATTGAAAGCAGGGACTCAAAGACATGCTCATACACCCATGTTCATGGCAGCATTATTCACAATAGACAAAAGGTGGAAATAACCCAATTGTCCCTTGACAAGTGACTATATAAACACCACAGGGATGGAGTTATATATAGGCAACAGCTGTATACATGACATATATATGGAGTTATATGTGTGTGCACACGCATGTGCATGCAAATGTTATTGATCTCTAAAGGTCGATTCTGCCAAATGCTACTAAAGTGAAATCAACGAGAAAAAGGAGAAATACTGTGTGACTCTACTTGTATGAGGTACTCAGAGTAGGCATACTTCTTGAGACATAAAGGGGAATGGTAGGGCTGAGAGACAGGGAGGGGGAGTTAACATTTGGTAAGTACAATTTCAGTTTTTCAAAATGTAAAGAATTTTCCCCCCAGTGCTAGGGATTGAATCCAGGGGTGATCTACCACTGAGCCGTATCACTAGCTCTTTTTATTGTTTTTATTTCAAGATGAGGTCTCATTAAGCTGCTAAGGCTGGCCTTGAATTGTGATGCTCCTGCCTTAGCTTCCTAAGCAGCTGGGATTACAGGTGTGCGCCACCACACCCAGCACAGAGGAAATGAATACTATGAACAGAAGGTGATTATGATAGCACAACAATATGAATTTATTTAATGCCAATGTTCTGCACACTTAAAATGGTTAAGATGGTAAAGTTTACATGTATTTGCTACAATTTTTAAAGTTTAAATGTCTAAAATATGTACATGAGTGTTTATGATAGCTTTGGTTGGAATAGCCCCAAACTGGGAACAAGCCAAATATGCTAGAAAGGGCAAATGGTTAAAAAAAATGGCAGTAATAATAAGTACTTAGTAATAAAAGTAAGAAACTATAAACCAACTTGAATAGACATCAACAGTCTAAAAGCCAACTCAAAACATCACACACTATGTGACTCCATTTATTTTTTTTATTTTTTATTTTTGTATTTGTTTCAGTTTAAACTTTAATGAAATACATATTTTATTTCAATTTCTTCTCTCTACATTTGAATGGTATCTATAAATAAATTTTATTCATCTTATATCAACACATGAATTTCTTCTTTTGTGAGTAGGATGGTAATAACTAAATGTTCTCAAGTTTACAAAATTATAGATATGAAGAATAGATTGGTGGTTGCCATCTTCCAGATGTTGGGAGGGTGGATGAGTGTCTCTACAGGTGAAAGGAGGGATCTTTGTGGAGATAGAAGTTTTGTACATCGATGGTGGTGGTGGTTACATAAGTCTACTTCTGCTACAATTGCATAGAACTCCACACACACACTTTCACAGATGAGTCCATGCAAAACTGATTAATCTGAACAAACTCAGTGGGTTACATCAATGCCAACTTGCTGGTTTTCATATTATAGTTCTGTAAAATATTACCATTTCGGGAAACTGGGTGAATGGTGCATGGGTATCTTTTTGTACTAATTTTGCAACTTCCTGTGAATGTATAATTATTTCAAAAGTATAATTATTTAGGTATAAACAACATGCCAACCAAAATAAAAAACAAACTTGCTAGTGACCTTACAGCATTTGAAGGCTTGACCACAACACAGACCAGAAAGTTGCCACCGATCTGACCTGGGCTGTCCATACTGAACTGGCTTTTGTCTCACTTAGCCACAAAGGTCAGCAGTGCACAACAACTGTGTCACTTTTTTTCTTTTAAATATATACTTTTTAGTTGTGGTTGGGCACAATACCTTTGTTTTATTTATTCATTTTTCCGTGGTGCTGAAGATCGAACCCAGGGCCTTGCATGTGCTCTACCGCTGAGCCACAACCCCAACCCAACTATGTCGGTCTTGGTCGGCTCTGCCACGATTTCTACTTTTCTGTATATCTGAACATTCTAACCCTGATCCGATCGATCTAAAGACTATCTGAGCAGGAGTCCGTTTCTCACAACACATTCCTGCCGTCCTTTGTGGCAGGTTTGTGCATCATTTGTGCAAGAATGGACTGCATAAAGCGGAGCCTGAGATGAACGGGAAAACCCTGGGATACGCGTGTGTGACGACCACACGTTGGAATCAGAATAAATGCAGAAATGCCTGTGAAACTGGAGAAAGTACTTCATCTGCAAAACTCCAGGGCTTTCCTGGAGCGGGTTTCAATCTCTCCACCCTGTCTTATCCACCCTGTGGATCCTCCCTACACTTCGTGGGTCCCGGGCCTGGATAGCTTGGAGAGCTCCCTGCGCCAGCCCGACCTCCCAGGCGCTCACAAGCGGCCGCCTCCAACTCGCAGACCCGCGCCCGGGGCTGGCCCCGCCCCAGCCCCGCCCCCGGGCCCTAGCGCGAGGACCCCGCGGAGCTGTCCGCGGCTACGCCTGATCCAACCTACCCTGTGGCCCATCCGGATAATTCTTCCAACACGATATGCGCTACGGCGTGGTCCTCGGGTCTCGCACCTCCAGCCGAGGGCTGGGGCCCGCCGTTTGACGAGGAGCCTCGTGGCAGGCGAAGGACCGGCTGCCCCGGAGGGAGGAGGCGCGGCTCGCGCTTCAGCATGGCGGCGGCGGTGCGCGCTGAGGGCCGCTTTCCTGCGCTGTGCGGTGTGTCGACCGGTGAGCGCGGGGAGGGGGCGCGGGAGCCGGGGGTCGCCGGGGCCTGCGGGAGTCCAGGCGGAGGGAAGTGAGCAGCGTCCCGCGGCTCTCCCATCCAGCCCGGGACCGCTGGGTGACCTTGCGCGCGTTCCCTGCCTCTCTGGCGTCGGGGCGCTTGGCTGTAAAGTGACCGTGAAGTGTAGTGGGTTCTTCACGGTTCGTTTTGGTGAAGAGGAGGGAACTGGCGAGCCTTGCTTTCCCGGCGGGCAGGCGCGACCCCCCCCCCCCCCCCCCCCCCCGTCACATGGTGATGCCCACCGGGTTCGGGGCTGAGAGGCGCCCGCGGGGCTCTGAAGGTGATGGTGGTTGTCCAGGTGGAGTCGGAGAGCACTGGCCTCCGTCAGCTGAATTCCAGCTGGCCGGTGGCCTCCGTGCAGAGACGGATGACTCGGACGTCAGCCCTCAGTGTCGCCTTTCCTGTCCCCCGGGGCCCTGGTGGGTTGTGTGCACCCTAGGAAGGCGCCCTGCTGCTGTGTTGCCTAAGGTTGGCTCCAGGGCCGCTGCGTGGCCGCCGCCTGCCTTCTCTGCCCTATTTTGTTGTTAAGTCCACAGTTCAGCATTTCCAATTGTGGAACTCAAAGCCCCCTAAAACCCTCAAAGTCCTTTTTTTTTTTTTTTTGGTAACTCATTTTGTAGCAAAAAATTTCACCAGCAATCTTGGCAGAAAATCTGACCTTAATATTCTTTTCTTTTGTCTTTATGATTGTCTCTTCCCTTTTATTTTTCTTTCCCCATCTCCTAGTATTTCAAGGCTGTCTTCCTTCATGAGTCTAAACTGTGTGCCAGCCACTGTCTTCCTCTGTTCATGCGTTTTCCCTCACTGCCTTCCCAGTCCCTTTATGGAGTAGGTTCTGTTATTATACTCTTTATACAGGTGGTGGAGGGAGCCACATAGATTGAGCAAGGGACATAGGTTTTTGCACCCAAAATTCCTGACACCAAAGTGTGTTTCCCCGTCCCCCCCTTTTTTGTCTTCTTGTGTATAACTATTTTTTTTTTGGTTTTTTTTTTCAGCTTTCTTGAACTATAATTCACATACCATACAGTTCATCTATTTGAAGTGCACAATATTTGCACAAACCTGTGCATTTATCATTATAATCTAATTAGAACATTTTTATCACTCCAAGAAGGAAGCTTTTTAGCTGTAGCCACCACTGATCTATTTTCCACTCTTCTTAGCTCTCCTATTCTAGACATTTCATGTAAGTAGAACCACATACATGGCTGGCTTATTTAGTGCAAGGTCATCAAGATTCATCCACATTGTAACATGTATCATCCTGAATTTCTTAGGGCTGAATTGTAACGTGTCCATCACCACACTTTATCTGCTCATCAGTTGAGGGACACTTGGGTTGTTTTCCATCTTTTGGCTATTATGCCTAATGTTGCTGTAAACATCAGCATGCCATGTTTTTACATTGTGTGTCTATTTTCTTTTCTCTTGAGTATGTGCCTGGGAATGGAGTTGCTGGATAAAATGGTAATTCCACACTTGAGGGATGGCCAGAATGTTTTCAAAGTACCTGAGGGTACAGTGAGGGTTTTGATTTTTCTTTAGCAACATTTCTTATTATCTGTTCTTTTGATTATAGCCATCCTAGTGAGTATGAAATGGTATTAATTTGAAATTTTGATTTGCATTTCCCTGATGGATAATGAATGTATTTTCATGTGCTTATTAGCCATTTTTACATGTTTTTTTGAGAAATGTCTGTTCAAGTGTTTTGGCTCTTTTAAAATTGGGTTTTCATTTTATTATTGAATTGTAAGGAGTTCTAAAGATGTCTAATCAGATGTATGATTTGCAGAATTTTATTCCATATGTTGTTTTTTAACTTTCTTAATAGTTTGTGGGTTTTTTGTTTTTTGTTTTTTTTTTTTTTTTTTTTG